>NC_138770.1:565828792-565916292 GCF_965119305.1 Pelophylax lessonae | reverse complement strand
TGAGAGGCTATCAGCTGACCCAGGGAGAAGGTGTAGATTGAGAGTAGGAGAGATTCAAGAACAAAACCTTTGGGGGCCCTGAAAGAGAAAGGAAGAGACAAGAAAGAAGTAGAATTGTAAGTGACACTGAAGGTGGGGTGGGATAGGTAGGATGAGAACCAACAAAGAGTACAGTCATGGAAACCAAAGTAGTAAAGTTTTTTGAGGAGGAGAGAGCGGTCAGCCGTATCAAAGGCAGCCGAAAGATCTAGAAGTAGGAGTATGGAATAGTGTCCATTGGTTTTAGCAATTAGTAAATCATTCGTGAGTTTTTGGAGGGTAGTTTCTGTAGAGTGTAGAAGGCAAAATACAGACTGAATGGGATCAAGAAGGTTACCTCCAGATCAGACATTCAAGGAGTTTGGAGGAAAAGGGGAGCAAGGAGATGGGGTATAATTTTATTATTGAAGGGGTCAAAAGAAGGTTTTTGAAGTATGGGGTGACTAGTGCATGCTTTAGAGAGTTGGGGAAGATAACAGAAAAAAAGGAGGGATTGAAGATGTGAGTTAGAGAGTGTAGAATAGAGCAAGAGGGTGGCCCCAGTATTTGAGAAGGAACAGGGTCCAGGGGGCAGGTGGTTAGGTGGGTATTAGAAAAAAATTTAGCAACCTCATCTATAGTAACAGGGTTGAATGAGGGAAGTGTTAAGTGTACCCACAGACATGGGGTGTTTAGTGAGGGAGATATCTGTACAGTAGATATCTCATCACCAATTGTATCAATCTTATTATTTAGGTGATTGGCGATCTCCTTGGCAGTGAGTGAGTTAGTGGGTGGAGGAAGTGGAGGACAAACTTGAGAGTTAAAGGTAGAGAAGAGTTAATGGGAACTGTATGAGAAGTTGTTAATGAGAGAGAGATAAAATAGGTCTGCTTGGCAGTGGGGAGGTTGGAATTGTATTTATGGAGGGCAGATTTGTATTGGTTCAAGTCTTTCTTAAACTTAGTCTTATGCCACAAATGCTTAAAAGCATGACTACGTTTTTTGAGACTTCTGGTGTCATCTGTTTGCCAAGGTTGTAGGGTCAGAACCTGATTCTGTATGCAGTGAGAGGGACGAGCTTGTCCACGGCAGGGAACAGGGATCTATTGACGAAAGTGGCTAGGCTGGAGCAGGTCAGGGGTAAAATTTTGTCATAGATGTGGTCAGTAGCAGAATAGAGAAGTGGTGAAGGTTTCTACAGGTAATTATTGAGCAGTTGGAGGGAGGGGTGGTTGAGAACAGGAAGAGAGTGAAACTAATAAGGTGATTATCAGAGAAAGTAAAAGGATTTTTGGAGAGGTTGCAAGGAGTGATACAAGATCAAGGGTGTTGCCATCAGAGTGAGTAGGAGTATGTATTCATTGCTTCAGGTCAAAAGAGGAGGTTAGATTGATAAGTTTTGAAGTAACAGGGGTGTTAATATTAACATGGATGTTGAAGTCACCAAGAATGTTTAGAAAAGAGAAAGTAGGGTAGACAGGCAGAGAAGTAATCAAGAAAAGTTGATACTGGTCCAGGGGACAGGTAGATCACAAAAAATTGTCATTCCAAGATAAGTCTAAATTCCAAAGTTTTACCAACGTTGCTGCACAGTGTCCTGCTCTACACTGATGGTATTCTGGTTTGAATGTCTTTTTTGTAAAATGAGTTACAACATTGACTTCAGATAAATGTAAATACACTGCTCAAAAAAATTAAAGGAACACTTTTAAGTCAGAGTATAACCTCAAATCAAGTAAAATCCTGGGATATTGATATGGTCAGTTAAGTAGCAGAGGGGTTGTTAATCAGTTGCAGCTGCTTTGGTGTTAATTAAATTAACAGGTGCACTAGTTGGGCAGTTTTTTACCTACTCATTTTTCATGACTGTTTTCACTAGTTTTGCATTTGGCTAAGGTCAGTGCTACTACTGATAGCATGAGGCGATACCTGGACCCTATAGAGGTTGCACAGGCAGTCAAACTCCACCAGGATGGCACATCAACACGTGCCATTGCCAGAAGGTTTGCTGAGTCTCCCAGCACAATCTCAAGAGCATGGAGGAGATTCCAGGAGACAGGCAGTTACTCTAAGAGAGCTGGACCGGTCAGTAGAAGGTCCCTAACCCATCAGCAGGACCGGTATCTGTTCCTTTGTGCAAGGCGGGACAGGATGAGCACTGCCGGAGCCCTACAAAATGACCTCCAGCAAGCCACTGGTGTAAATGTCTCTGACCAAACAATCAGAAACAGACTTCATGAGGGTGGCCTGAGGGCCTTATGTCCTCTAGTGGGACCTGTGCTCACCGCCCGGCAATGTGGAGCTCGATTGGCATTTGCCATTGAACACCATAATTGGCACTGGCGCCCTTTGCTTTTCACAGATGAGAGCAGGTTCACCCTGAGCACATGTGACAGATGTGAAAGGGTCTGCCATGGAGAATGTTATGCTGTCTGTAACATCATTCAGCACAACTGGTTTGGTGGTGGGTCAGTGATGGTCTGTGGAGCCATATCCATGGAGGGACGCACTGACCTCTACAGGCTAGACAATGGCACCCTGACTGCCATTAGGAATGAGGATGAAATCCTTGAACCCATTGTCAGACCCTACGCTGGTGCAGTGGATCCTGGGTTCCTCCTGGTACACGACAATGCCAGGCCTTATGCGGCGAGAGTATGCAGCCAGTTCCTGGAGAAGGAAGGAATTGATACCATTGAATGGCCCCCATGCTCGCCTGACCTAAATCCAATAGAACACCTCTGGGACATTATGTTTCAGTCCATTCAACGCCACTAGGTTGCACGTCATCTGTCGTCTCATTAGGAGCATGCCCCGACGTTGTCAGGCATACATACAAGCTCGTGGGGGGCCATACAAACTACTGAGTACCATTTTGAGTTGCTGCAATGAAGTTTCAGCAAAATGGACTAGCCTGCTTCATCATTTTTTCACTTTGATTTTGGAGGTGTCTTTGAATTCAGCCCTCCGTAGGTTGATAATTTTCACTTCCATCAAACGATGTGGCATCTTTTTGTTCCTAACACATTACCCAGTCCATATCAGTATAGATATCCAGCATGATATTTTTCCCCATTAAGATCTGATGTGTTTACAAAGCGTTAATTTTTTTGAGCAGTGTATATTACACAGATATTTGTCTCTTCGAAAATGCCTATAAATGTAATGACAAAAAAAAAAGCTGCTGACAGGTATAATGTTCAGACCTTACCTGCAAACTCTTTCAGTGCCCTTTGCTTTAGCAGTCCTGGTAGCGTCAAAGATTTGCCACCTTTCCCTGCCTCCCATACATTCCATTGACCAGTGAAGCAGCCAATAGGAAAATATAGATGCAGTAGGAAACTTACACTTTGACACTACCAAATGTAAAAAACTCAGTCTGTGCAGTTTTTAGTATATAACTTTTATGTGCCTCATATACCTAAAATGAAGGTGTATAACTAAGAAGGAGAAAAGATGAAGTCCACATTAGAGAAGCCCCTTGCACACTTGTGAATCAGTTCACATGCAGGTGTACTTTCTATGATATAAAAGTCAGTGATAAGGTTCATAATGGCTTAGGCCATGGATCTACTGTACAGTATATAGTTAGTCCACTGCCAGGACATAGGTTTTGAGATTTATACAATATGTAACCAACTTCTATTTTTTTTACATATGTACACATATTTATAACCTTTAACATTGAATTTAAAAGTATAAGAAATCTTAAGCACAAATATAGGTTTAATTATAAAAAATACACTACATTTCATTTTAACAATATTTTTAGGAAACAAAATAACAGTGATTATCATTGTAGTTTACAAATATATCAGATTTGGGGCTTTAACTGGAAGCTATAATGATTTTGGATCCATTTTATTTTATTTAAATACGTTTAAATAAATACATTTTAATAATTTGTGGTAATTCATTTTTAAACTGCTGTTTTATATCCAGATTTACATACAGAATTGTTGTTTTACAAATAAATATTTATTACATAGCAAAGAATCCCCAGAGTATAAGCTAAATAAATAGCACCAAAACTGCTTTGCAGCTCCCTCTGTCTGACTGAAACCTTGGATTAAGCTGTCTGATAATGGATACATCACTCCTACGATGACTCTTTGAGTTCTGTAAACGTTGCACTTCTTTCATCACAACAAAAAAGGATACAGTGCTAAAGATATAAAAAGAATAAAATAATTCAACCTGTTGGCTGGAAGCAGATCTTTTCATGTACTTTGGTAGAAGTCCATGGTATTAGACCATGAAAGCCTCTTGTAACACCTCTACAGCTTCTGATAGCTTTTAACATGCAAAAAATCTTTTGGAGCTGTACCTTGTTTTGCACTGAAGGGAAGCAGGGGATAAGGGATCCACGCATTAGATGTTTAAAAAAAGAAGGCCAATTCCAGTCATTTTGTTTGTTAAGGTTTGCATTTAGTTTGGAAACTTTAAATTTTATTTTAATATTTTTTTATTGTAAATGTTTTGTGGAGCTTACAGAGGACAAAGCATTGTCAAAAACATTTATAAGAACATAAACCAATAAAATGATCCATGTGACACAAAAGGTATGACAAAGCTAGTCAAAAGCGGTTCAGTGTCCACAGGGACACTCAGAAGACTGATTTGAACAAACCATTTAAACATATTAGTGACTTTGGGCACTCAACGATTGACATTTTGGAGTAAACCAGAAAGGAAATAGTAATGGGAAGAAAGAGGAGAAAGAAAAGGAGAAAAAGGGAGGGTGGGGATGGGGGGAAGTAGAGAACAGACGACAAATACATAAATGCGGTCTAAAATAGTGAATAGTTCCCGATAGCTGTTCCGTGGTGTTGGAACCAGAAATAATGTCTAAATACTGAGCAATAGTTTTGAACTCAAACCAACAGGCCCATATCTGGATATGTTTCTCAAGGGGAAGCTTTGAAATTTATGTCAGATTTAGTTTGTCTTTGTCCTACCTGGGAAGATTTCCCCATATACATGTCCCTGTGAAGCCCATACAAGAAATTAGAGCTGCTGTTGTCAACAGGATAGGAAAGCACATAAAGGAACAGAAGCATTCTCATAGGTTCTAACCTTCTCTACCCTACATGAAAAAATGTGTTTTAGTCTGGAATTTGTCCTGAGTTGTCCACTAGGGATGCAGATTGCAATATAAACCTGGTAAAGTTTCAAACTTTTCTCTTCTTTTTTCAAAACTGAATAAAACCTTTAGACTACAGTTGGGCTTTATACAGACCTGGATGCACAACAGGTAGAGAGGGCAACAACAGCATACAAGGAATCAAGGCAAATAAAGAAGAGAGAACAGAGCAGCGCCACCTGAGTGTAGTATTAAACCAATCCTTTATTGGCATAAAAGGTAATGCACTCACATGAGTGATAGGAAAGCAGGCTTTACAGCAAGTCATCCGATCCACTGCAGGGGAGGCAGGAGAGGTGTAGACAGCCCTGGGTCCTGGCTGTGTCAGTGGCTTCTGGCACCTCCTGGTGTCCTGTCGGCGTCACAGCTTCTCCCTCATCACATCCGGCGGAAGCAGGGCGGTGCTAGCGTTCGGGGCATGCATGCCCCTTCATCAGCAAAAGCCTCACTATGATAATCACGTTATCTGTCATTACAGATTCATAGGGTATGGTTCTGGTAGTCCTTAGCCAGTCCATTTCAGAACTTTTCGACGAGAACCGCATACCTAAGGGATCTGTAGTGAAGGATGACGTGGATGTCATAGCAGGGCTTTTGCCATTCCATCCAGCCCTTGATTCCTTGTATGCTGTTGTTGCCCTCTCTACCTGTTGTGTATCCAGCCACTCTTTATTCCTTGTATACTGTTGTTGACCTGTCTAGAACTTGAGGTCTTTTTTTCAGTGGGAACGTGGGGGAACGCAGTTCTGGCACCTTCAACACTAAGTATATGTAGTGACAAGAGGTGAAGGATCTATTGATTCTAACTGCTGGGAGATCTATTGTTGCTGGCGGGGGTCCATTGTTGCTGGTGTGGATCAATTGTTACAGGGGTGTTGCACAGGGGCTATTGTTGCAGGGGGATCTATTCTTGCAGAGGGCATCTAATGTTGCTGGAGTGGAACTGTTGTTACTGTGGGTGTATTTTGTTGCTCAGGGTCAATTGTTGCAACAGTGGTCTATTGTTTCTGAGGGATCTATTGTTGTGGGGGGGGGGTCTATTGTTGTTGGCTGCAGGGATTATAATTTTCTCCTTTCCTATTATCATTAAATTCCATACAAATTATTTAGCACCACAAAATTATACTTGGTTCTGCATTGTCTAAAAGGGGCAGTACTGGGAGGTGGGTAGGAGGTGGAACCAAAGGACGATGCTCAGAGGTAGTTAGGAGACAGAGACAAGGGGTGACTCAGAAAGGAGGAGTACCTGCACCTATTCTCTGGTCAATAGGATCTGGTAAGCAGGCTTGCCCTTCCCACACAGTGGTGACGAGTGTGCATACACATCCTTTCTCACAGAAGTTGGTGTGGAGACTCTCTTGCCATTATTTATCTGTGGACTTTTTTGCAATTTTTTTAGAGACTTTTGAATCTTGAGTTAGCTCTGCACCCTTTCTGTATTTTTTTTATCATAGTAGCATGAACAGGAATTGATTACCCATGTCTAAATCCAATAATCACTGCTATGTTCTCCTCTTAGTTTGGAGACTATATATGTACAGAGTATCCCATATAGGCTATAAGAAAGTGAATTGTTAGGATAATCTATGCTTTCAAATTTTGCTTCTCCTGGCCTGTGAATGTAAGTGATGAGAGACAAGCTCAAGGAATTAAATTGTGCTTTTTCAAAAGAGGAGAAGAGACTGAATGATCAGCTTAGGTGATGCTGTGTTTATTTCGATTGTTTAAACACATGCAAGAGGAAACCCTGTTTTATCCTTGCACATGATTTGTTATTTAAAATGAATAAAGCTTTACCTTATTTACTACTCTTTTTTTTTTGCCCTAGTTGCCGCTGAGGGTGTGCGCTCCTGGGTTGGATTGTGTTTTTCCTCTGCTCCAACTGGTAATAGTCTCCAGAATGGCTTTTTACACAAATGTATGCGGTTTGATGACTAGCACAGACAGTTGATCCATATTGTAAGTTATGAATGTCAAATTAAATCTATCTTTGTGATTTATAGAAATTTTGTACTGTATATACATTGCTGTACTTTGTTACAAATGCAATAGTATATACCATGGTCTGACACACCCCTGAAGAAAGAAAAATGGAAATGCGTCGGGTGTTGTTGCTACATATCATGGTTGACATTTTATGTGATGTATGACAAGTGTATCACCATCTTTTGCCTATTCGATTTGGAACCGCAAAAATGTTTTTATACATCTCATTGAAATAAATTGTTGAAATCAATAAAATATGTTTTTATTACTTAAAAAATAAATCCAGTGGCTAGGTTTATAATCCCAGAGAATCATTACATATGTATTTAGGGATGATGGTAATGCCCACATTTACAGTGAACACCTCATTTCTAACATTTCTTTACTAAGCTAAGTCAATATTCTCCGTTCTTTTAGTTAATTAGCCCCACAGAATGAAGGCTTCTTTGGCTTTATGATTATAGCAAATCAATGGCCACAGTTAAGTTGCTATTGATTGTACACACTTTTACATACAATTTTACAGTAATGTACAGGATAAGAATAAGACACTGCATGTAAAAATCCCTATGAATTAACTAAACAAATAAAATGTGGGTTTTGAATTGAAAATCCAGTTTTCTTAAGCTAACTTACAATATTTCCATTTTTTTGCTCACATTCTTAGATAATCCATTTTGGAAATTGTTTAATTGTTTAGCTAGGACACTGAGTGAAGAATATGTACACAATCTCTTCTCATTTCTCACCATGTGAATTTCATAAGAAGATCAATGGTTAACAAAGTACAGTACAAGCCATCCTTTTGTGTTTTTATACCTTTCTAGTATTTATTTAAAAATGACCAGTTTTTTAAATATAATGTATTGTTGCTTCATGCAAAAATCAACACAAGAATGGCGTAGAATATGATTTGTTTACAATCACTAGGTTATTTCTAAACATCTGCTAAACAAGGTGGCAGCTAACTCAAACAAGGGTCATGCTCAATGCCCCAAGCGGTGTATGTCAGCCTGTGATATGGTTGGGAACTATTTCAGCAGCTGTCTGGCCAAGCGATCATTGAACATTGTGTTCTTGTCTGTGCAGATACGGTGATCAAAAGCATGTTAACTAAAATAAATGAATGTTACATTAAATATTACCTAAAAATAAATGCATGTTAGACTGAATGTTATACTGAAAAGCTAAAACAAAAAAGTGCAGCTGAGTTTGAATGTATCAGGAGGTGATTTACTAAAGACTGTTCCCACTGCAAGGTGTAATTGCACCTTGCTAAATTAAAGTTCATCTAACTAAAGCAGCCCATACATAACTCATTTACATATAGTTACACAGTTGGCAAGGTTGAATAAAGAAGCTAATCCATCCAGTTCAACCTGTGTGGGTGTTGTGTATTTTGTCTCTACCACTTTCTATATCCCTGTATATTGTGTTCACTCAGATAGCCATCTCAGAATGTTTTGAAATTAGCAACATTACCCACTAAAACCACTGATTGTGGAAGGGAGTTCCACATCCCTACTGCTCTAACAGTGGAAAACCCAGTACGCAGTTTAAAGCGTAACTCCACTTTTGTTGAGAAAAAAAACATTCCCCTCTGGGTGATCTATGTACATTACAAACTTTATTGCAGATTCCTACCTTTTGTTATTCTGAAGAAATTCCTGTTTGTTCCTCTGTGCCTCTGTGCTGAGTGGGTCCAATGGGAGTGGTTTCATAATTATCTATCAGCTGTGGTAGCTGCAGGGCACTAATGAGGAAAGCTGCTGGTCCTGCATCCCTTTAGATGTGTTCCTATTGGGAGTATCTCACCAAAAATTACATTTTTGTTGCAGGGGATGCCAGATATCTGACTTGTATCTTAGGCAGACTTCTGGGAAAATCAATAAGCCAACAGCTCCAGGTAGCCATATTGCATTGCAGATTGAAAAATAACGTTTTTTTTTAATAACATTCAATTACAATATGATTTGTGTCGCAATTGTATACGCTATATTGTTTTTTCTTTATTTGCTATTTTTTTTCCCCCCAAAAAATTGGAGCTACCCTTTAACCACTTGCCGACCGCATGCAGCAGATGTACGGCGGCAGTCTGGCTCTCCCAGGCAAAGTCCCGTACATGTACGGTGCTCGCCTGGGAGGAGCTAGAGGGCGATTGTGCGGCGTCGGAGGTGGGCTCTCGCCCCCGCTCATCAGCTGGGAAGCTAGTGCATGTGGCAGGTGGCTCCAATGGCATACATAGTTACATAGTTACATAGTTAGTGAGGTTGAAAAAAGACATCAGTCCATCCAGTTCAAACTATGATGTGTGTGCGTGTTTGCTTTTAACCGTACATTGTATACCCCTGTATGTTGTGGTCTCTAAGGTGCCCATCTAATAGTTTTTTGAAACTATCAATGCTCCCTGCTGATACCACTGCTTGTGGAAGAGAATTCCATATCCTTACTGCTCTTACAGTGAAGAACCCCTTACGCATTTTAAGGTTAAACCACCTTTCCTCTAGTTTTAGTGAGTGGCCACGTGTCTTATTGTATCTCCTTTCTCTGAATAGTTTGTTCCTTATGCTAGGGTCGCCAGTACAGAATTTGTACATTGATATCATATCCCCCCTCAATCGTCTCTTCTCCAGAGAGAATAAGTTCAGTGCTTGTAGTCTTTCCTCATAGCTGATGTCCTCCATTCCCCTTATTATTTTTGTTGCCCTTCTCTGGACTCTTTCCAATTCCAGCACATCCTTCCTGAGGACCGGTGCCCAGAACTGGACAGCATACTCCAGATGTGGCCGGACCAGAGTCTTGTAGAGTGGGAGAATAATCTCTTTATTTCTGGAGTGAATCCCCTTTTTTATACATCCCAGTATTCTGTTGGTTTTGCTTGCAGCGGCTTGGCATTGCATGCCACTGCCAAGCCTGTTGTCTACCAGTACCCCCAAGTCTTTTTCCATCCTAGACTCACCCAGAGGTTCCCCCCCCCTAGTGAGTAGCTTGCTTTCTGGTTTCTGGCCCCCAAGTGCATTACTTTACATTTTTCAACATTAAACCTCATCTGCCATGTAGTTGCCCACCCCATTATTTTGTTCAGGTCTGCTTGTAAGGTTTCCACATCCTAGCAATCTCCCGCAGCTGAGAGAGAAGGACGGACGGCTGATGTAAACACAGCCATCCGTACTTCTCCCTGAAGTGATCACAGATGTCATGTGATCCTGCTATATAGGATTGCATGTCTCTGTGATGATTTCACAAGCCACGCCCCCCCACAGTTAGAATCACGCCCCTAGGGTCACATTTAACCCCTTGATCACCCCTTCCCTGCCAGTGTCATTTTTACAGTAACAGTGCATATTTTTAGGAATGATTACTGTAGTAATGTCACTGGTACCCCCAAAAGTGTCAAAAATGTCAGTTAGGGGTCCGATCTGTCCGCCGCAATGTCACAGTCCCGCAAAAAATCGCAGATCATTAGTAAACGCAATAAGGGCATTAATAGAGAGCCAGCGTCATTCACCTCACCACCCCCTTATTTATTTATTGAATACAACCCTTTGGGTTGAATACCATTCACTCGCTGAAGGTGGACGCTTGCTGCACAACTCTATGCTAAACTCTCCAAACCAACAAGATTTACCTTGCTTTTTTGGATTTCAGTTGTCCCCAGTCAGCTTCACAGCTGATGGGCGCACACAATTGGAGGGTGTTCTTATGAATATCTCTATCCCTTAAATTGCCTACTCTCTCCAACGAAGTACTCAAATGCAGCGATGAGACCCACCCAGCCATCTGTTTTTAATCTCATTGGCAGGCATATATTCTAAACAGCTATACGGCAGACTCTACCGCTATTTTAAGGTTGCCCCTGAAGAAGGAGTTGTGACTTATATCTTTGAAACGCGTTGGGCACTTACCTCAATAGAGCGGTATCCTCCTGTCCATTGACTGTATGAATTGCATCAAGCTTGCCAATTGTTTTTAACCATTTACATTTGTATTTGTATATGTTATTATTTTCAATAAAACATTACTATTATTACATTCTTTTTGTATCTATTTACGTGCCTTAAAAGTCCCACCCCAAGGGGAATTTCCATTTTTGATGTATCTTGAGGTAAGCCGCAGCCTTATCTTTTTCCTTAGCGCAGATTTTTCAAGCCTTCTGAGTAAATGCAATAACCAATCAAAATACGCTTATTGCGATTTTTTTTTTACCAAAAATATGTAGCAGAAAAAAAAATTGGCCTAAAATGTTAAAAAATTTAGATTTTTACATTTTTTTGAGAATTTAATATAAAAGAATGTGAAAAATATTGTTATTTTTTCAAAATTGTCACAATTTTTTTGTTTATAGCGCAAAAAATAAAAATCACACAGGTGATTAAATACCATCAAAAGAAAGCTCTATTTGTGGGAAAAAAAGGATATAAATTTTGTTTGGGTACAGCATCGGACAACCGCGCAATTGCCTGTTAAAATCACGCAGTGCCGAATCGCAAAATAGGGCTTGGTCATTGAGCAGCAAAATCCTCTGGTCTGAAAGTAGTTAAGTTTGATCCGCTTCCAACCCAACTTCATTGAGTGGCTACGTGTCTTCTTAAGTGACCTGAGGCTGAGCAGTTTCCTCCCTGTGCAGGAGTCATCATGATTCTTTCATTCAACCAGCAGGTGGAACAAAAAAACTTACTCAACTCCCCCCATCCACACATTTTAGGTGGATGGGGGAATGCTTCCACTGTGCTACTGTAATCTGACAGCAGGTAGACTTCTCCACAATCAGAAACCAATGATCAGCTATAGTCGGCAGCGTTGATTCAGCATGTGAAAATCTGACAGGTCCGTTGTACAGAAGTCGACCGGTAGATTGACATCTGAGCAACCACACTGCCCATATATTGATTAAAATTTGGCTGGTCCTGGGCGAATTTTGATCCATGTGTGGCCAGATTTAGTGAATACATTCAGGCTGTGTTAAATTCAACCATCCACTTTTTTGCTAAACTATGTGAACATATTGTACAATTTGCAATGCGAATATTCACCTTGACAAGTAAACAGTCTCTAAGATTTTAGTACATCAACCCTAATATCTCCTTAATAAGGGTAAGAAACCTCTGGATCAAAGGTGTTTATGTATTAAATTAGTAGACAGACACAGTCTAATTGGCAAAAAAAATGTTAACTTGGTAAAGTTAAGGCTACATCCACTTTTAATAACCAATCATATACAGGGGAAATTAAAAGCAAGGATCAAATGTTTGATGTTAACCACTTGCCAACCAGCCGCTGTACTTTTACTGCGGCAGGTCGGCTCTGTCCCGCGAAACGACGTACCTGTACGATGTCCGCCAGGCACCCGCAATAGCTCCTCGTGGAGACAGAACGGCAGTCTGCCATTGTAAACAGGCAGACCGCCGTTCTGTCAGTAATGAATACAGGGATCCTGTGTTCCTCTTATTTAGGAACACAGGTCTCTGTGTTCATTAAGCAAGCCCATCCCCCACACAGTTATAAAGCACCCCCAGGGACACATTTAACCCTTTGATCGTCCCTGGTGTAAACCTCTTCCCTGTCAGTGTCATTAGTACAGTAACAGTGCATATTTTTAGCATTGATCTCTGTAGTAATGTCACTGGTCCCCCCAAAAGTGTCAAAAATGTCAGTTAGGTGTCCGATCTGTCCACCGCAATGTCACAGTTCCGGTAAAAATCCCTGATCGCCGACATTACAAGTAAAAAAAAAAATAATAATGACAAAAATCTTTCCCCTAGTTTGTAGATGCGATAAATTTTGCGCAAACCAATCATTATACACTTATTGGGATTTTTTTTACCAAAAATATGTAGCAGAATATATATTGGCCTAAATTGATGAAAACATTTGATTTTGATTTTTATTTTTTTATTGGGAATTTTTTATAGCAGAAAATATTGTTTTATTTATTTATTTATTTATTTTTCAGAATTGTCACTCTTTTTTTGTTTATAGCGCAAAAAATAAAACGCAGAGGTGATCAAATACCACCAAAAAAAAGCTCTATTTGTGAGGAGAAAAAGACATCAATTTTATATGGGTACAGCGTCGCGCGAGCGCGCAATTTTCAGTTAAAATAACGCAGTGCCGTATCGCAAAAAATGGCCTTGTCATTTAGGGAGCGAAACCTTCCAGGCCAGAAGGGGTTAACATCTAACAAATATTATAGCAAGCTATAATTTACCTTTGGTAAGTGAATACTTTCCAAAGTTTTATTTATTTTTTTTTCATTTCTCCTCTTTTAATAAGTTATCTATCTATCTATCTATCTATCTATCTATCTATCTATCTATCTATCTATCTATCTATCTATCTATCTATCTATCTATCTATCTATCTATCTATCTATCTATCTATCTATCTATCTATCTATCTATCTATCTATCTATCTATCTATCTATCTATCTATCTATCTATCTATCTATCTATCTATCTATCTATCTATCTATCTATCTATCTATCTATCTATCTATCTATCTATCTATCTATCTATCGTATATCTCTTTTACAAGGCATTAACATGACTTACACCACTTTCAAACAGAAACACATGAATGTACAAAGATAGATAGAGCTTATATAGGATATAGAGCTTATTTCGATACAGCAACCGTGCAACTTACTTTTTCTTTACAAATTTAAATTTTGGTTTGCAAAGTGGTACAATATTTATCATTTCTCTTGTAATGATGTCTCTCCCACTCTGATGTGTGGATTTACTAAAGGATAAGATAATGCTTATTTAGCATGGTGATACACATTTAACTGTCTTCCTTTCACTCTTGCGATCATGTAAATTGTTTTTTTTTTAATATTCCTGCACATGATATGTATTTAATGTGAACACAGTGGGAATTAACTACTACTTTACTACTAGTAAATCATTTTCTAAAGATAAAAACACAATGAAGAAATGTGAGTATGAACATTCTGTTTAATTATTCAAAGGTGCAAATGACACAAAGGAAACCTTTTGATTGAATAATAATTCAAGGATGAACTATAAAATATTGCATAGTGTAAATATTCATATTGACTGCTACCATGTACACATGTAACCTTTAACAGATACTGTATACAGAATATATATATATATATATATATATATATATATATATATATATACACACACACACACATATACAGAGTTTTTAAAACATTAACAAACACTGGTAAAATTATATCTTTGTAAGGTTTGTATGTTAAATAATGAACTGCTTATTATGTAAAATGTAAGAAATTACGCCAATGACTGGGACAACTTAAAACATTTTACTTAATTTGCAGCTTTTGAGGAATCATGGATTATATGAGAGGAGAGTGGATAAAAAAATATACATGATCTCATACTTTACAGCAAACCCAAGAAGCCTCAGGTCATTAAGTCTGTAGTAAACTAATATTTTTATAGTGTGTAAAGTATAAATACACCAGTAAATGAAAAAGGAGAATCTTTTTAACGGAGTGCACTAATTTCATTTATGTAGTGGTTCTTCAGCTTATCTCATTTTATATCAACATTCTATAAAATGTAAACTGATGGGGAGAATACACATTTTGTCTAAAATTATAATGTAACATCTGATAACTTAAATTTGTTACTGGCTTGTTTTTAGGGTAATTTGGAAATGAGTGAGTTGACATAGGTCTAGGTGACATAGGTCTAGGTGTTTTTGGAACACCTCTTTCTTACTCATACAAAATTCTTAATATTTAGCAGCCATTGCAGATATTTCTATAAATGTCATATACTCAGAACACTGTAGAATGCATGACTTTAAACATTATTGTACCAGTAATGTATCTGTGTATAGTTTCTTTAATTATCCAGCCTTTCCGTTTTCAATTAGGAAAAGAAATGTGATGTGCCCAAAATGCATATTCATAGAGCAAATTTCTAATTAACTAGAACATGATTTTGCTAAATTTTATTTTATTGGAGAAGTAAAAATACAGTATCTATTCATGTTATATTACAGTGTTCCTTTTAGAGCTTAATTTATTCATAAAAACACACTTTAAAGTTTGCTTAAGCATTTCCAGAAATTAAACTTACAGGGCCTGTCCTAATTAAAGTTAAATCTGTAGTATATTATTTTGGTATGATATCTTTCTCCTGTTACATTTTAAATCAATGTATAATGTATAATGTAGACTTCACTTACTTAGAAAAAATAATAAATTGCTTAAAGGGCCTTGTTACATTTTTATTGAGTCCTCAATATTTATTAAATATTACTTAACATTGCCCTTTTAAATATGTAAAAAAAAGTAAAAGGTAAAAGTGGCAAACCGCGACAATTTCTTTTGGTAGTCACAGTAGTTAATTGATTAATTTTAGAAAAAAGGAGAACCTATATTATCATGATAAATAAATATTTTATTTACTTCATGCTTTTTTGCTGTCTGTGTATGTGAGTAACATATCTAGCTTAAACCCTTTTGACAGCCAGGGAATAAGAGTGGAATTGAGAAGTCTAAACATGCATTGTATTCCAAAGTGTATTTAGACTTATAAGTTACATAAAAAGTGCATTCAGATTGTTGTGAAAAGTATATGCAAATATGTTAGAGCAGTATTTGAAATACGTATATTTACACTTTGTAGTCCTAATTTAGAAAAAAAATGTAAATTTAAGAGGAATCGATCATGAAAGATATATTATGATCACCATCTCTGAAAATACTAGTTGCCTGGCTGTTAGCTTGATCTTTTTGTACCAATAACTTAAATGACCTAAATAGTCACACAGATCAGGAGCTCTAATTTTGTGTTGACTTCACTTTTTTATTTGGAGTCTGTGATTCAAAAAGTGTTAAAGCCATGGACAGCCACACAACTATAATTTTCAGAAAGAGGACAGCAATAGCAGTGTAAACATTTCTTTTATAATAGCTATTCTTTAGCAACTATACTGTAAGGGAATAATTTATTAATTCTCCTTTACACCACTAAACTAATAAAATGCTTTCTGGTTAGACTATATGCTTTGTTTATCACCAAATGCCACTGTTTTAATTAATTATTTTTTTATACTTTAAACATTTCATAGAAAAAAATGTTTTCATTGTCAATGGAAACGCTTTTATTAATAATTAATTTTACCAACAACAGAAACACTGCACATCGAGAAGCAAAATAATATTGTTTATTTATTTAACCACTTAAGCCCCGGAGGATTTTCCTGCTAAACGACCAGGGGGTATTTTGAGATTCGGCACTGCGTGACTTTAACAGACAATTGCGCGGTCGTGCGATGCTGTATCTAAACGAATTTGGCGTCCTTTTTTTCCCACAAACAGAGCTTTCTTTTGGTGGTATTTGATCACCCGTGCGATTTTTACTTTTTGCGCTATAAACAAAAAAAGAGCGTACATTTTGCAAAAATAACAATATTTTTCACATTTTTTTATATGAAATTCCCCCCAAAAAAAATGTAAAAATCAAAATTTTTTAAAATTTTCGGCCAATTTGTTTTATGCTACCTATGTTTGGTAAAAAAAATTGCAAAAAACGTATTTTGATTGGTTTGCGCAAAAGTTATCGCGTTTACTAACAAAGGGAAAGATTTCTGTCATTTTTGGTGTTTTTTTTTTAACGTGTAATGGCGGCGATCTGCGATTTTTTTTGCGGTACTGCGACATTGGGGCGGACAGATCGGACCCTTGACTGACATTTTTGACACTTTTGGGGTTACCAGTGACATTTCTACAGTAATCAGTGCTATATATATGCACTGTTACTGTAAAAATACACTGGTAGTGAAGGGGTTAACTTTATTTGGAAGGGAGGGGCTGTGTGTGTCCCTAGGGGTGTGCTTTCTACTGTGATTGGCTGTGGCTTGAGCTGTAAGGACACTGATCAACGGATCTACATAATAGATCCATGTGATCAGTGTTTTTACAGCGAGGAGAATGACAGGTGGCTTGTTTACACAAGCTGCCTGACATTCTCCCTCTCCCCCGCTGATCGCCGAGTGACCGGCAGACATCGGGTCCGCTGGTCACACGCGCGGGGGGGTCCGTGACCGCGCGGGAGCGGGAGCGCGCCTCCGCGGGCGCGCGCTCGCTCCCCAGAGCCTCACAGGCGAGCGATGTAGACCTACGTCACTCTGCCTGTGAGGGGCTGACTGCCGCAGTAAATATACTGTGAGCAGTCGGCAAGCGGTTACATTTTTTTTAAAGCAACTATCAGGAACAAGTGTCTTTGAGAAAGTGCTGTGCCTAGCACAAAACATGTCAGTTAAAAATGTATTCCTACATTTTTTTTTTTGTTTTTTTTTAATGAAGAGAACATTTTATTTTGCATCCCTGTGTGTGCTGTTGCTGATAGAAAATATTGTTTCAGTGGAGATGAACTGAGACATCACGTGAGATGTGATTATGGAGTGTGGAGTCTGATATTGCCTGGAAAGACATGTGAAATATTTGCTATTGGTAAGGTGTGTCTCTCCTATAGAAATACAGACAGTTTCTAAAAGTGCATAGACTACCACATATATAACACCTCAACAATGGGAAATGTAAAAATGGAACAGCATAGTAATTATTTTGTAAACAACAAAAAAGAAAAGTATACAGAGAACAATACAAATATGGTAGTGGTTCTAACCTTTCTTCACCTTGCTTATCAAAGTACAATATGTTGTTATGACTGTTTGTTCCTCTTTTGAAGAGATCTCCCTTACTTTTTGTCCCAGTGTCATGTTTTTTGCTGAAGGTTTTATACTTTCTACCATTTCAAATTTTTTCTCACTGGTCCCATTAGGCCTCATGCACACTTGACATTTTTACAACTGCTTCTAGGGGCATCTGGCATTTTTTTTCCCTGCCTCTAAATGCCCCTTCATGTTAGCCTATGTGTCCATGCACATATAGGCTATTGGCAGTGTTTAGAGGCAGGAGCTTTGTGGTGCAATATTTTTATTGAAAAGATTAGAATAGGATACATACAACAGGGTTATAAAGAAATGTTAAATATACATGGAATAAACAATGGTATCAAATATTGCATAGTATTTAACCACAAAATAAATGTGTATAATACATAAACATTTTAAATATAGTAGGGATGGCTGACAATAAAGAGAGAAAAAGAGAAAAAAAATATATAAAAGATAAAGGGGGGGGGGGAGAGGGTAAGGAGAAGGAATAAAGAGGAGAGGAAGAAGAGGAGGGTTTAGGTGATGCCGTGCCTAGGTGAATGATGAATTTAGCTATATAAATTTAAAAAGAAAGAAAAGAATTGTCAATATTAGGTTTGTTGGCATTGTTGAGCCATGGTGACCAGACTTTTAAAAAGCTAGTGGCAAGAGCTTTTAGAGGCTTTTGGAAAAAAAAACCACTGCCAGTGCGTCCAGAAGCAGCAGTTAGGGCAGAAAAAAACACTTAATGCTGCTAAAAGCTGCTATACACTCCTAAACTAAACGCTACTGGTTGAGCATTAATTTATTTCAATGGCCAGAATAAATGGTTTATTCTGGCCAATTAAATTATTTAACACCCAAGAGCTTGATGCCTGTAAAAGCTCTTAAAAGCTTGTAAATGCAAAAACGCTGCTGGATTCTTGGTGAGTTAAGGCCTTAAACTGATAGAAAGGTTGGGGCAAATTGGAACTAGAGTAGAAACAAATTGCTAGGGGGTATAGGTTTTTGATAGAAGTTACTTGGCATGTCTCTCCTAATAGTATTTTTAAAAGGTATATTTTGTCATTTTGTTTTCTTGTGTCTCTTAGCATATATATATATATCTATATATATATAGATATATATATATATAGATAGATAGATAGATAGATAGATAGATAGATAGATAGATAGATAGATAGATAGATAGATAGATAGATAGATAGATAGATAGATAGATAGATAGATAGATAGATAGATAGATAGATAGATAGATAGATAGATCTATATAGATGTAGCACCCTACAAGGTAGGTGCTAGGTAAAGTATAGTGGGCCTTGTCTGCTTATCAGCAGGGCCATGATTTTCAGTTTGGCTGTCATGTCTTCCAGGTGTGGCTGTTGAGATTGGGGAGTCTCCCCACTGTGCTCCATGAGAGGGTTCTCATTGGGCAGTGGAGGAAACCCAGCCAATGGCACACTCAGTCCTGTATTTACCCCAGAATGACAGATTATGTCGCACAGCAGTCTGGGAGTGGGTATCATTTTGAGGGGAACACATGACGCAGCGTCTTTGGTGGGAAACAGAGTCCCAGGAGGGAGAGTGTGGCTGTCTCTCCTCCTGTCAGAGGAATCTGGTGTCCCAGGTGGCTTGCCTAGAGAGAGGGGACAGAAGGCTGAGCTGAGCTGCAGAGAGGATCCGGTGCGGAGGACCATCGGAGCTGAGAGGGGTCCATTTTCAGGAAAGCATTGCCAGTTAGTGAGTACTGCAAACTGCGCCTGCAGGAGCAAGTGTAAAGGGGGTGCCAGTGTTGACCCTGAAGAGCAAAGAAGGTGCCAGTGTGTGGACCCTGAAGTGTAGAGGGGGTGCCTAGTGAGAGGACCCTGAAGTGTAGAGGGGGTGCCTAGTGAGAGGACCCTGAAGTGCAGAGGGGGCACCAGCGCTAGGGCCCTGAAGTGTTAAAGTGTACAGTGTACAGTGTTGAGAGTTGCAGAAGCAGTATACAGAGGCTACCTCAGTCAGGAAGGACTGGAGGGAGCAGTGTTCGGGACTTTTGAGCTAACCAGAATGTCAGAAGTCAAGTTCCAGTACAGTACAGCAAGTCAGTGTTTTTCAAGTGCCAGCAAGAGTTGGTCGGCATCCAGCCTCCGTCAAGACAGCCCTGAAAGGAATTTTTCTTCTGTCCCATTTGTACCTAGTTGAGCCAGAGGAGTATCCCACTCATTCCCTTCTCCCATCCCCAATATAAAAAAAACAAAACAAACCAAAGATGCCGGATTGGTCTTTGACTCAAATCTCACACTTGGGTATTCAGCTTAAAGGGGCTGCTGGCGTTTCCGGTAACCATGGCAGACCCACATCAGGCCCAATGCCTGGAAATCCTGCTACATATACACATATACTTTGTATATATATATATATATTTTTTTTTTTAATGTGTGCAGAAAAGTGGCCATTATGTGTATGGATTCTGTGGGAGGTAAAGCATACAATCTGCTTTGGTGTCTGTATACATTTACCCCACACAGACGAAAAAATGTGTCCTTTTCCTCTGTGGGAGGCAAAACTATACAGGCCCATTTGATGTCTATAAATGTTTACCCCACACAGATAAAAAACTGTGTCCTTTTCCCCTGTGGAAGGCAAAAACATACAGTTTGCTTTGGTGTCTGTATGCATTTACCCCAAACAGAAAAAAATTATCAGAAGTGCAGCAGAACCATTTTGTTTCCAAAACTTAAGAAAATACAACAGTATGCATTTTTCAAACAATTTATTTGTGAAAATTTAACTTGAAACTTGTAATTGCCATTGTCCATGTATACATTCTGTAGGAGATAAAGCACACAGTCCACTTTGGGTCAGTATACGTGTACCCCACACAGAAGAAAAAAAAGTGTCCTTTTCCTCTGTGGGAGGCAAAAATATACAGACCTTTTTGGTGTCTGTGTATTTTTACCCTACACAGAGGAAGAACTGTGTCCTTTTTCTCTGTGGGAAGCAAAAATATACAGTCAGCTGTGGCTCTGTACAGTGGTGATCGAAAGTTTGGGCACCCCAGGTAAAAATTTGTATTAATGTGCATAAAGAAGCCAAGGAAAGATGGAAAAATCTCCAAAAGGCATCGAATTACAGATTAGACATTCTTATAATATGTCAACAAAAGTTAGATTTTATTTCCATCATTAACACTTTCATAATTACAGAAAACAAAAAAATGTTGTCTGCAAAAGTTTGAGCACCCTGCAGAATTTATAGCATGCACTGCCCCGTTTGCAAGGCTGAGACCTGCCAGTGTCATGGATTGTTCTCAATCATTGTCTGGGAAGACCAGGTGATGTCAATCTCAAAGGTTTTAACCACTTTAGCCCCGCTCACATGGAGGCTACTGCGGCAAAGTGCTGCGATCCCGTCCAGCGACGTAGACCTACGTCGCTGGACTCCCCTGTTCATTCACAGCGGTAGTCGGGCCAGGGGAGGAGCAGCGGCGATTGCCACTGCTCTGCCCCGATCGTCGGGGATCGAGTCTGGAGATCCGCCCGCTGTGTGTAAACACAGCGGGCGGATCTCCATAGTGACAGGGACTGACAGATCGGAGTGTTCAGCATAGCTGGACATCCGATCTGTCCTTCTGTCACACAGTCACCTCCCCCCCACACGTCAGTAAGCACCAGGCATACATTAACCCCTCCCTCTCCAATAAAATTAACCCCTTCCCTGCCAGTGTCATTTTTACAGTAACAGTGCATATATATAGCACTGATTACTGTAGAAATGTCACTGGTACCCCCAAAAGTGTCAAAAATGTCAGTCAAGGGTCCAATCTGTCCGCCGCAATGTCGCAGTCCCGCAAAAAAAATCGCAGATCGCCGCCATTACGCGTTAAAAAAAAAACACCAAAAATGACAGAAATCTTTCCCTTAGTTAGTAAACGCAATAACTTTTGTGCAAACCAATCAAAATACGCTTATTGCGATTTTTTTTTACTAAACATATGTAGCATTAAACAAATTGGCCAAAAATTAAAAAAAAATTTGATTTTTACATTTTTTTGGGGGGGAATTTCATATAAAAAATGTGAAAAATATTGTTATTTTTTCAAAATAAACGCTCTTTTTTTGTTTATAGCGCAAAAAGTAAAAAATCACACAGGTGATCAAATACCACCAAAAGAAAGCTCTGTTTGTGGGAAAAAAAGGACGTAAATTTCGTTTGGGTACGGCGTCGCACGACCACGCAATTGTCAGTTAAAGTCGCACAGCGCCGAATCGCAAAAAGTGGCCTGGACGGAAGACAGAAAAATCCTCCGGTGGTAAAGTGGTTAAATGCCCAGACTCATCTGACCTTGCCCCAACAATCAGCACCATGGGATCTTCTAAGCAGTTGTCTAGAACAGTGGTTCTCAAATCCGGTCCTCGGGACCCACCAACAGGCCAGGTTTGCAAGATAACTAAATTACATCACAGGTGATCTCATTTGCTTCTCAGTGATTGCAGTATTCTAGTCTGCCTCCCCCAAGGTAATACTTAAAATCTGGCCTGTTAGTGGGTCCCGAGGACCGGATTTGAGAACCACTGGTCTAGAAAACTGAAACTGAAAATAGTTGACGCTCACAAAGCTGGAGAAGGCTATAAGGTGATAGCAAAGAGTTTTCAGATGTCAATATCCTCTGTTCGGAATTTAATTAAGAAATGGCAGTCATCAGGAACAGTGGAAGTTAAAGCAAGATCTGGAAGACCAAGAAAAATATCAGACAGAGCAGCTTGCAGGATTGTGAGAAAAACAATTAAAATTAACAATTAAAAATTAAATTGTTTTTTGTTTTTTTTGCTGCAAGACAAGGGATTGTAAACTCAAACGTAGAAAAAAAATCACAAACAGGTTTATACTTATCTGCTCTGTGCAATGGAATTGCAGAGTGGGCCTGAACCTCCTCTTCTTAGGTCCCCCACCAGCACTCTTCCTCTTCTAGGTGTGCCATCATATGAAGGCGCTTCAAAACCTGGCACACCAGTGGGCTCGATACTGAGCCAGGCTGCCTAGACACAGATAGAGTGGCTCGGCCCAGCCCCCGATTCCTTTTCACTGACTTGATTGACAGCAGCAAGAGTCAATGGCTCCTGTTGCCTCAGCAAAGCCTGTGAGACTGGGAAATATGAAAAGTTCAGTTAAGGATTGTGGGAAATATAGTTTTACAACGTCAATCGGTACCACCCCCTATGAGGAGAAAACTACAATTCCCATAGAACAAGGGGCTCTGAGCAGAAAACTTTGCCAGCTGCTCAGGGTGGATCATGGTCATTTGGCTCAAGACCGGGGGAGGAAGCAGATGTCTAGGGGAGTTTCCTGAGTCACTGGTCACTCACCCACCAGATCAGGTTTGCCAGTTACCTTCTGAAGCTGCAGCTATCCACAGTGGGTGTGCCAGAACACACACCAGCATCCCACGAGGAGTACTTCCATTGTTGAAACCCACTACTGAATTGAAGGCCTGGTGAAAGGGTTCTTAACCCACCAAACATTGGAACATTGCATGCTACAAAGGTTTTTGAGACCCCAGTTACTCAGACACCCTTATACCTATACTATACACAGCTGAGAGGGGATACATCACCTACTCTGGATTACCACATTACTGTACTCCTCCTTGTACCTGCTATTGTTAAACCTCACTCAAGTACCTCCTACCAGAATTTTTCAACAAAGCTCCACAACCTTTAATTGGGGGCATAGGGAGCTGCTTAGTCACATCACTAGCACTACCGTGAGGGCTCCAACCATGCCGGCAGGAAGCAAATATTTTTTTTCTTTCTTTTTTATGCCAGGGGTCATTCCTCCATATTTTCAGTTTTTCATAGACTTTAACAATACAGACACATTCTCATTTACTGCAGGTGCAGGTGGGGTTGGACCTGGCAGAGTTGGACCAAGGGACTAAGGCAGCATAGTTGCCAGGGGTTTATATCATCTGTTCCTAGCTGTCTTTACGCTGTCCTGGGGAGGCCTTGTTACAATCCAAGCTGGTTGAAAAAAAAATGTGGATCCAGTCACCTACAGTGCGGTTCCTTGTTCACAATGGGGGTTTAGAAGTGCTCTGTATAGAAAATTGTGTTCTTTGGTTATAGTTTTGTACCATTCTGTCTCATTTAACCACATCTTTGTCAATACAAACCATGCTTGCTCAGTCTGGTGTGGTTTATTCAACAGTTGGGGTGTTTCAAAGCTGTGTCAAGGGAGGTCTAATCTGCAGAATGAAATAGACTCAGATGGCCCATCAAGCCAGCAGCTCTTTAGGGGGTGCACGACACTAGGGATGCAGCAGATACTATCATCAGCTGCTTCCTTAGGAACCACTAACAGTACAAAGCTGTCATATATAGAAACAGTAGAAAAATTGCTTCTATATATGATGCTCCTGTTAAACTGGGGGGGGGGGGGGGAGGGGGCAAATTGGCAAAAGTTCAGGGGGTTCATTGGCTCATCTCTACTAAGGAGTATTACTCTACATGCTGCAAATAGGGACCTAGTAATCACTTACACCACTGCCTACTTCTGGGTTTTAGGAGCCCACATAGGCACCTCTCTGCCGCCACCCACTGTGATTGTACACAGTCAGCAAGGCCTGGCCAATGATTCCTGCCGGATACCTGCTGATCGGCTGTTGTGTTGTAAACAACATAGAGCTCTGTACAGAGAAAGTGGTCTGTCAGTTTCACATCCCTTCAAAGCAAGGATGAGAAACTGAGAGGTCTCATAGTAAAAGCAGCACACTGTGCATGCATTACATCAAGTTAGGCACATATTTAATCCCTTGATCACCCTAGATGTTAACTCCTTCCTAGCCAGTGTCATTAGTACAGTGACAGAGTATAGTATTATCACTGATAACTGTATTATTGTCACTGTTGATGTGAGTGGCAGTTAGTTAGTTCCCCCCAGCATCAGCTAGTATCAGATTGCCTGCTGCACTATCACAGTCCCATTATAAGTTGTTGATCGCTGCCATTAGTGGTATAAAAAAAGGTAAAAAGAATAAAATTCCAGTATATATACCATAGTTTGGAGGCGGTATAACTTTCAGGCAAACCAATCAATATACACTTATTGGGATTTTTTTTTTTATCAAAAACATGTAGCAGAATACATTTTGGCTAACATTTTTGAAGAAATTTGATTTTTTTTTTACCTTTTTCTTTTCTGGATATGTTTTATAGCAGAAAGATAAACATATTTTTACATTTTTCAACATTTTTGATAATTTTTCATTTATTTATAACAAAATTTTTTAAAACCCAGTGGTGATCAAATACCACCAAAATAAAGCTCTATTTGTGTGAAAAAATATATAAATTTTATTTGGGTACAGTGTTGCATGACGCTTGAATAGCAAAAAATGGCCTGGTCATGAAGGGGGAAAAATCTTCTGGAGCTGAAGTGGGTAATAGCAAGGGAAGTGTCAGCCTCTAGGTCTGGAGATTCAAAATATCCAGGAATATATTTTAGTGGAGTATTGTTAAGACAAATTCCAATACCTGATTAAAATTTTCTTGCCGATTATTAGGTGCATATACTGTTGCTAGTGTTACTTGTATTTCCCCTATTAGTCCCTTAACAAATAAAAATCTTCCTTCTGGATCCTGTATATTGTCTTGAAAGGTCCATGGGACAGAGTTTGCTATAAGTATAGAGACTCCTCTTGCCTTTGCTTGTGTATATGTGGAATGGTATACATATGGAAAATTTCTATTTTTAAGGAAGGGCAATTTATCTGTCCTAAAATGCGTTTCTTGTATCAGTGCTATACTAGTATGTAGCCGCTTCAGGTCAGATAACAACATGTGTCTCTTTTCTGGCACATTTAGCCCTTTAACATTATAGGAGACTATTTTTACATCTTCCATCCCTTGCACGTGGATAAGCAAAAAAAAAAAAAAAAAGGAAGACCCCCCCTACGAGTGCGAACGATCGATTTCTATAAGAAATCGACCTTCACTCCCGTCTCTTCGGATAAGAGAAAACTTATCCTTACTTCACACAGCACTTTTTGGTGCCATTTGTGTGACTTTTTTAGTAGGGCTATGCCCCAAAGTGGTTCTCTGTGGACTCTCCCACACCTCCTCCCGCTCACTCCTATTAACAAGATTCAATGATGACATATTCTGAGACCCGATGAAATTACTCTATTTCCCTAAATGGGCTTCAACTTCCTCCAACATACAAAGGTATTCATATTTCACCATTCCCGGGACCACAAGAAAACATCAAAAAGAAAACATCAAAAAAACAGAAACTAAAAGGGGTGTCGTGGGAGGGAGGAGATAGAGAGAGGGGATCATCCCCAACCTCCCTCCATTCCTCCATTCGCTCCCCCTCCCCCCTCCATCAATTCTAGCACAAAAGAGAGAGACACCTCCCACTTTTTCATTCCACTTAAATGTAATGTAAATACAGAAAACCCCATACTTACCCATTCACTCTTTCCCTTGATCCCCCTCCCAATCTCCCCCCTCTCCCCGCCCCCCTCTTTTAATAGAGGGGGGGAGGGATTGGGCATGAGGACATGGGAGACGGGGATCCTGGCCTGCAGGCCCCTTCCCCCAAACTTATTGTGCGAAATATATTTATTTATAAATTAAACTTATATACTTCATAAAAAAAAAAAACCCCACTCCCACATGTTTAGAGTTAAAATGAAATAACTTCCATAGTGAATTTTTAAGAGTGTCCAAGAGAAACCCCCCCACCCCCATATGTTTAGAGTTAAAGTGAAATAACTTCCATCGTGAATTTTTGAGAGTGTCCAAAAAAAAAAACCCCTACGTGTTTAGAGTTAAAGGGAAATAACTTCCAAAGTGAATTTTTAATAGTGTCCAAAAAAAGGAAAAAAAAAAAAGACAAGACAAGGGAAATAACTTCCATGGTAAATTTTTAAACCATGTCCAAAAAAAAAAAGGGAAATAGAACCCCCCCCTCTCCCTCCCTCCCAACGCCCCCCCCCCTCCCCCACGTGTTCAAGATTGAAGGGAAACTGCTTCCATAGTGAACTTTTAACTGTGTAAAAAGAAATTTAGGGGAAATAACTTTCCTTGGTGATTTTTTAACGGAAAAAAAAAAAAAAACCCAGAGGGGTAAAAAAAATAGAGGGAAAATATGTCAAGCCAGTCTAGATCAGTAAAGGTAACCCATGGTCTTCATAGGAAGACCTCTCTAAAGTCTCTTAGTGATTAGTCCTCTTTATCCCGTCTCTTCCCTCGGTAATATGTCTAATCTTTTCTCCTGTTGTTGGGAATATGCAGTCAATTTTTCATTAGGCAGTCGGCTCAGCCAATTTACCACTTGAATAGGGTCCGTCTCTATAAACAAGAAAAATGCCATTCTATCTTGGTATGTCCTAAGGTTAAAGTATCGGCCATTCCTGCGGAATGTTAAAGAGAAGGGGAACCCCCATCTGTATGTACACCCCGCCTTTCTAGCCAGATCTAATAGTGGCTTCAGAAGGGCTCTTCTCTTCAGTGTTCCTCTAGCAATATCTGCATATATCTTAACTGGTGCTCCTTCCACTTTTATATCCTGAGCTTCCCACGCCAACCTTAGAATGGCTTCTTTGTGTATATAGTGAAATAGTCTACAAATCACATATCTAGGTCTTCTCTCGTCTTTACTTCTGGGACCAAGGGTTCTATGTATCCTTTCTATTTCTAGGTGATCCGGGTATTTATCCTTCAAGACCTGTTTAAAGATCTCCTCTGCCACCTCTGTCAACTTTTCATTCCCTATAGATTCAGGTATACCACGTATGCGTAGGTTATTACGTCTGTTCCTATTTTCTATTTCCTCTATCTGTAGTTGTGTCATCTCATCTATCTCTCTTTGTATGTCCCTCGTTGATTCTAGGGATGCTACTCTCTCCTCCATGCTTTTTCTGGCTGCCGACTCTTCTACTAGGCGGGTTGTGATATTTTGTATGTCTTTCTTTACTCCTTGCATCTCTTTTTGGTGTGCCTCTTCTATTTTGCTGATCATCTGTTCTATATCCAGTTTAGTTGGAAGAGCCTGAAGCATGGCTTTAAGTTCAGCATTGTGAGTGAGGTTCTGTGCATGTATACAGGATATATCATTCTCTCTCTGCCCAGCCTCTGGGCTTTCAAGGCAATTTTCTGATGTAGGGGAGGTAGTCACTGAGCTAGGCACATCTCCTGACTCTGGGCTTGTTAATGCATTACTCCCGCACCTTGCCATTTTTGCTTCTCTTGGTGTTTTATGGCTACTAGAAAAGTATCTGTCTATTTCTCCTTCTGGTCTGCTTGCCTTAGTTTTTACTGTATTCTTCTTTCCTTTTCGTTTTTTAGATAACGTCATCCTCCTCTATCTTTCACCACGTTTTTTCTTTTTTTTTCTTTTTTTCTCTTTTCCTCTTTTTTTTTTTTTTTTTATACTTATACTTATGTCCACTATTCAAGAATTTTTTAGACCTTTCACACCCTTCACAGATCACAATTCTTTAAAGCCTGTAAAACTTTTCCTTTTAGCTCAATGACCAGCTTCCACCAAATTTTTAGTTACTCCTCTAGTGAATTCTTTCAGAGTAAACCAAAACACAGTCCTTTTTCTCTTATGTATATTAATTACAAATATCACTTTCTCTACTGCTTACTTAGCAATTATTGGTGTAGCAGCCGGCAAAGGCGGGACATATAATGGAGCTAGGCAAAAATAGAAAGAACAATGTGTCGTCTCACCCACACTCATGTCTGTCTTCTTCCAATATGGTTACCGCCCTCCATATTTATTAGGATGGGGCTCCTCCATAGAAATTGCTGGTATAGAGGGTAGACTGGTGAGTAAGACAGCAAAATCTCTCCTATGAGTCACCTCATACACCTCCCGTGGACAGCCGGTATGTCTCCAGTGTCCCGCCACCTCCAGGTGTCTCACCTCTGCTGAAAGTACAGGACGTCTAATCGGGCAAAGCTTCACTTTCCAGCCCCGGCATTCAACCTCCGCCTCCTCTAACCTTGGTCTCCGCTTACTCCAGCTGGCAATTTAGTCCGCTCACTCCTGCAGTCTGTTTCCCATCTGGGTTGCCGCTACATCTGGGCCGTAAAGCAGGGTAAGCTGTCCTCGGGGATATTCTGCTCCTCCGATTCGTTCAGCCCTTTCTGCTAGCCTCTAGCGTCCAGCTGCTTCCCCCCCTTCGCCCGTAGTGCGGGCTCTCGGAAGGTTGGAGGCTGTGTCTCGGCTTGTTAGCCCCGCTGTCTTACAGCGTCATCCTCGGCGTCTCTGAGAGCTCAGGCGGGAGAGGTGTTCGCGCAGCGGGGAGTCTCGCAGGCCTCACTCACATGACCACTTCCGGGCACCCTAGACTTACTATTTACCTAATTTTATTTGCGGCCCTGACACCAGTGTTTGGCTAAGCCTCCTTGGGTGCCTATGGTTCGATTAAAATTTTCTATCACTGCAACCCAGTATCTAATTTTGGGCAGCACCACAGTAAATTAATAAAATCACCTTGAGTAGAGTCACATTTAAAGCAATTAGGTTAATCATGTGCACCTATCTTGTAAAGAAACACTAGAGTTCATTTAGCCATTACAGATGGGTCGAATGATCCCCTGTTCCATTCACATCAGAACTCTCGAACATCGTTAAAATTCTGAACCGAATAATGAACCCCATTGAAGTCTATGGGACCTGAACTGTAAAAATCAAAAGTGTCCATTTTGAGGGCCTAGATGCAAGTTATTGAGCATACAAAGGGTATGGGGTCCGGGTACTGCCCGTGGGGACATGTATCGATAAAAAAAGTATACAAAAAATCTTCATTTTTAAATGAGCAGTGATTTACTGATGCTTAAAGTGAAATAATATAAATGAAAAATTTCCTTTAAATATAGCGCCTGTAGGGTCCCCTTAGTCTACCTGGTGCATCTGTATCTTGTATATAACCTGCTGCAGCAAAAATCACATTTATAAAGGTCAAACAAATTACATTTTCCCTGCAAGTAGAGTTGAGCGGACACCTGGATGTCCGTGTTCGGCGGGTTCGGCCGAACTTGAAAAAAAAGTCCGGGTCCGTGTCCCGGACTTTTGCCGAACTTTTCCCGGACACCGAACCCCATTGAAGTCAATGGGGACCCGAACTTTCAGGCACTAAAATGGCTCTAAAACACCAATGGAAAGGGCTAGAGTGCTGCAAATGGCAGCAAAATGTAGTTAAGAGCATGGCAAGTGCTCTGCAAACAAATGTGGATAGGGAAATAACTTAAAACAACCAAAAAAAACCCAGAAAAATAAAACAATGTTCTTCATCTCTGAAGGACGAGGCCCAAATGGAGTAGGAGGGAGGTTGAGGTGGCGGTGGATGTGGCGGTGTCATAGGCGTGCGCACAGGATGTGCCGGGTGAACCTGGGCACACCCTAATCACCTAGGGCACATTAGCATTATCGCTCTGTTTGCCAGTGAGGAGATGGGAAAGATCTCCCTCGGACCTGCTCTGCTCTATTTCACTTTGCCAGCAGGGAGAGTAATGTATCGGGGCCATGTACATGTAGGCAAACACATGCATGTGTATTTAAACTTTGGGGTGCACACCCTAATGCAATAGGCTGCGCACACCTATGGGCGGTGTAGGTGGAAGCGGCGGTGGAGGAGGACCAGGGCCGGATTAAGAGCATCATGGGCTTGGTGCTGAGGATTTTGAAGGGCCTTAAGGGCCGTGCCTTGGCATGCACCCAGAGGAGGAAGGGTGCAGCCATGCATGCCTAATTCAACATGGGATGCTGTCTCTGAAGCCCATAAACACATCCATGCATCGGCAACTGTCCCTCCTTGTCCGGCCTTCGTGCTGTGTGGGGAGGTTCTGAGGGAGCTGCCTGGGGAAGCGAGCATAGAAGCCAGACTTCTGTGTTTACAAGTGACAGAAGAGCGGTAACAGTGAATATGGCCAACCTGGGGCCTATATTAAGGTAGGGGCCTGGAGCTGCAGCTCCAATAGCCCCTATGTTAATCTGGCCCTGAGGAGGACGAGGTAGCCAACACTGCTTTTTTTTAGAAATTTTAAATGAGGGTACACCCCAAAAGAGTGAGAAAGAGCAAAAATAGAACAATGGCTGGGTAAGGTCGGTATCCATCGCTATTCTGCACAAGGTACGGAAAAGTCCCGTGGGATCCATGCCTGGTTCATTTTAATGAACGTGAGCTTGTTCACATTGTCTCTGGACAGGCGGCTGCGCTTGTCTGTGATAACGCCCCCAGCCGTGCTAAATACCCATTCAGATAATACACTGGCTGCAGGGCATGCCAGCACCTCCAAGGCGTAAAGGGCAAGCTCAGGCCATGTGCCCAATTTGGAGACCCAGAAGTTGAAGGGGGCAGACCCGTCATTCACTACATGTAGGCGTGTGCACACATACTGCTCCACCATGTTGGTGAAATGCTGCCTCCTGCTAAGACGTTCCATATGAGCTGCTTTTGCTACTGTTTGTTGTGGCGTGCTGACAAAGCTTTTCCACATTTCGGCCATGCTAACTCACCCAGTAATCATCACAAGTTAGAATGTGGTCAACTCGGCGGTCGTTGTGGAGACACTGCAGCATGTAATCGCTCATGTGTGCCAGGCTGCCCAGAGGCAACGAAAGGCTGTCCTCTGTGGGAGGTGTATCGTCTGTGTCCTCTGTATCCCCCAAGCCACGCACCAGTAATGGCCATGAGCTGGCCTGGGTGCCACCCTGCTGTGAACATGGTTCCATCTCCTCCTCCATCTCCTCCTCCTCATCCTTCTCATCCTCCAGAACTGTGCCCCTGCTGGACAATTGTGTCCCTGGCGTTTGTGTGTGCAGGAACCCACCCTCGGAGCCCCTTGCGAATGACTGCCCTGAAAGCCTTGGAAATGTTACCTCTTCATCCTCCTCCTCATCCTGTGCCACATCCTCTTCCATCATCGCCCAAATTGTTTTTTCAAGGAGGCATAGAAGTGGGATAGTTAAGCTGAGAACGGCGTCATCGGCACTGGCCATGTTGGTGGAATACTCAAAACAGCGCAACAAGGCACACAGGTCTCGCATGGAGGCCCAGTTATTGGTGGTGAAGTGGTGCTGTTCCGCAGAGCGACTCACGCGTGCGTGCTGCAGCTGAAACTCCACTATGGCCTGCTGCTGCTCGCACAGTCTTTCCAGCATGTGCAAGGTGGAGTTCCACCTTGTGGGCACATCACATATGAGGCGGTGAGCGGGAAGGCCGAAGTTACGCTGCAGCGCTGACAGGCGAGCAGCAGCAGGGTGAGAACGCCGAAAGTGCGCACAGACGGCCCGCACTTTCTGCAGCAGCTCTGACATATCGGGGTAATTTTTAAGGAACCTCTGCACCACCAAATTCAGCACATGCGTCAGGCAAGGGATGTGCGTCAAACCGGCTAGGCCCAGAGCTGCTATGAGATTTCGCCTCTTATCGCACACCACCAGGCCGGGCTTGAGGCTCGCTGGCAGCAACCACTCATTTGTCTGCTTTTCTATGCTCCTCCACTACTCCTGCGCGGTGTGTGTTTTTTCCCCCAAACAGGCAAGTTTTAAAACTGCCTGCTGTCGTTTACCCCTGGCCGTGCTGAAGTTGGTGGTGAAGGTGTTACGCTGACCGGATGAGGAGGCGGTAGAGGATGAGGAAGCGGAGTAGGAGGAGTTAGGAACAGGAGGCAAACTGAAGCGCCCTGCAATCCTCGGTGGTGGAAGGACATGCGCCAAATTGCTATCCGCCTCAGGCCCATCTGCCACTGCATTTACCCAGTGTGCCGTTAGGGAGATATAACGCCCCTGACCGTGCTTACTGGTCCACGTATCGGTAGTTAGGTGGACCTTGGCACAGATGGCGTTGCGCAGTGCACACCTGATTTTTTCCCCCACTTGGTTGTGCAGGGAAGGGATGGCTTGCCTGGAAAAGTAGTGGCGGCTGGGCACGACGTACTGTGGGACAGCCACCGACATAAGGTTTTTAAAACTGTGCGTCTCCACCAGACGGAATGACAGCATTTCAAAGGCCAAGAATTTTGAAATGCTGGCATTCAGGGCCAGGGATCGCGGGTGGGTAGGGGGGTACTTCCTCTTCCTCTCAAGTGTTTGGGAGATGGAAAGCTGAACGCTTCCACGGGACATTGTGGAGATGGTTGGTGATCCAGGTGGTGGTGTTGCTGACAGATTGTCTGTTTGCGGGGTGGCAGGTGCCGGTATCACTACAGATGTGGATGGAGCGGCCGAGACTGCAGCAGAAGAGGAAGCAGGATGAGCCAGAGACGTTTCTTGATTTTGAAGGTGTCTACTCCACTGCAGCTCGTGCTTTGCACTTAGATGCCTGATCATGCAGGTTGTGCTCAGGTTGAGAAGGTTTATGCCTCGCTTTAGGCTCTGATTGCACAGGGTGCAAACCACTCGTGTCCTGTCATCAGCACATTTTCTAAAGAACTTCCACGCTAGAGAACTCCTTTGAGCTGGCTTTGGTGCGCTTGTTCCCTTGCTGCATTGGGCAGTAGCAGCGTAGTGTTTAGGGCATGGCCGCTCCGCTTCTGCACCCTGCTCCCTCTTCTGCTGTGCTGGTGGCTCTGTGCGACCACCGCCTCTTCCTCCAAACTACTCAGGTCACCTGCATGACCTTCATTCCATGTGGGGTCGAGGACCTCATCGTCCTCCACATCATCTTCCACCCAGTCTTCACCCCTGCCCTCCTTGTCGGTCTCCACAATTCTGAACGCCGCAGCAGTTGGCACCTGCGTTTCGTCATCATCGGAGACGTGCTGCGATGGTCCTTGCATGTACTCATCTTGAGAAATAAGTGGTTGGACATCGCTGCACTCAATCTCTTCCACTTCTGGGGCAGGGCTAGGTGGATGGCCCTGGGAAACCCTTTTGACAGAGTCATCAAAAAGAAGAAGAAACTGCTGTATGGCTTGGGGCTCAGACTGCTTGCCTGATTTGCAAAGGGGTGAGGTGAAAGACGGTTGGACATCGGCTGCAGGTGCCAACTCTGACCTTTCTGCAGTAGACTGGGTGGGAGACAATGTGAAGGAACTGGAGGCACTGTCAGCAGCAAACCAATCTACTATCGCCTCTACATCTTCTGGCCTCATCACTTCTAGAGGCGTATGATGCCCTACCAAATACTGATGCAGGTTCTGTCGCCTACTCACACTTGAGGAAGGTGTTTCACTTGTGCGTGTAGCTGGCACAGATCGACCACGTCCTCTCCTTGCAACAGGAGCTCTACCAGCAGCACCACGACCCAGGCCACGGCCCCTATTTGACGGTCTCCTCATATTTCTGTAATTTATGATCTTGCCCTAGAAAGGTGTTTTTTGAATAGTGGAACAAAACAACAACAGTATCGCACGGGTGTATCTCACAGTCAAATATGCAAACTATGCCGCAATTTAATGTTTTTTACCCCAAAAGGGTGTATATTGAATAGCGCAATAGGAAAAAGGATAAAAACGGTGTATCTCACACGTACAAAAACAGACTAGACCCCGATTACAATTTTTTGTACCCTAAAGGGAGGATGAGGAAGAGGAGTAGGAGGAGTTGGGAACAGGAGGCAAACTGAAGCGCCCTGCAATCCTTGTGTAAGATCCTGGTACCTGTGGTACCCTTCCAGCCTATTATTTGTACATTACGTTCCACCATATAGATAGGTGGAACGCATCTAGTACCTGTCCCTTTAAATTCCATGAGTGAGTGCCGCTCTGAGCGGCTATTTCAACCGCCGGCATTCACTCACATGTGTTAGTGCAAACCGCTTGCTACAGCATTACCTAACGCTGCCGAATCCTCCAGCTATTCCCTAATACCTGGATTGACCGAAGACTTGCTACAACATCTTGTATCTCGCTACAAGATCATTACCTCACCGCCGGAACCCTCTCCTTACAAACCTACCAGTGATAAGTACCCCACAGGGGAATACCTTCCTAATCTACTCTGCTTACTAAAGACTATTGCTACTCTAAGAACTATACTGTTACATCTAACATCTGCACCGCTATTTAGATTGAAAGCTCTTGAGCCTATTACCATCTTGTCACTGCACTAGCCTAGCATCTCCTGTACACTTCATCTGCTCTTCACTACCACCTGTTACCTGTACATGATTGCTATCCTAAGTGCTTACTATCACCATCTGTTACCTCTTACCATTGCTATCACTATCCACGCCTGTCCCCTCAGTATCACCTCTATACTTTCACATATAAACATATCACTCTAGGAACATCTTTAATGAGTGTCTGTGTTTGTGTATGTGCTTGCTGAGACAGGCTGATGCACAATGATGAGTCTTGAGAGTTGGATATGGTAGTTCAACACATCTCTACATGACTACTGAGTGTAACTTCCGCAGCTGCAAATCCACACCACACAAATAAACGGCGGAGCGTTACACCTTGGCGGTGGAAGGAGATGCGCCAAACAAATTTAAAAGGTGTATCTCACACGTACCGAACCGATACAGACTATGCCGTAATTTAATTTTTTTACACTCCAAAAGGGTGTATATTGAATAGCGGAATAGGAGAAATTTTACAAAACGGTGTATCTCACGTACAAACACAAACTAGGCCCCGATTACAATTTTTTGTACCCTAAAGGCAGGATGAGGAAGAGGAGTAGGAGGAGTTGGGAACAGGAGGCAAACTGAAGTGCCCTGCAATCCTCGGCGGTAGAAGGAGATGCGCCAAACAAATTTAAAAAGGTGTATCTCACATGTACCGATACAGACTATCCCGCAATTTAATTTTTTACACTCAAACAGGGTGTATATTGAATAGCGGAATAGGACAAATTATACAAAACGGTGTATCTCACACGTACAAACACAAACTAGGCCCCGATTACAATTTTTTGTACCCTAAAGGCAGGATGAGGAGTAGGAGGAGTTCGGAACAGGCAGGAGGCAGACTGAAGCACCCTGCAATCCTCGGCAGTATGAGATGCGCCCCAAAAATTGGAAAGGTGTATCTCACACGTACCGACACAGACTATCCCGCAATTTAATTGTTTTTACCCAAAGGTGTAGATTGAATAGCGGAATAGAAAATATGATATCAAAAGGTGTATGTATCTCACACGTACCGACACAGACTATCCCGCAATTTAATTGTTTATACCCAAAGGTTTTGATTAAATAGCGGAATAGAAAATATGATATCAAAAGGTGTATGTATCTCACACGTACCGACACAGACTATCCCGCAATTTAATTGTTTTTACCCAAAGGTGTAGATTAAATAGCGGAATAGAAAATATTATAAAAAAAAGGTGTATGTATCTCACACGTACAGAACCAGACTAGGCCCCAATTACTATTTTTTGTACCCCCAAAGGCAGGATGAGGAGTAGGAGGAGTTCGGAACAGGCAGCACCCTCAAATCCTCGGAAGTATGAGATGCACCCCAAAAATTGGAAAGGTGTATCTCACACGTACCGACACAGACTATCCCGCAATTTAATTGTTTATACCCAAAGGTTTTTATTGAATAGCGGAATAGAAAATATTATCAAAAAAAGGTGTATGTATCTCACACGTACAGAACCAGACTAGGCCCCAATTACTATTTTTTGTACCCCCAAAGGCAGGATGAGGAGTTCGGAACAGGCAGCACCCTCAAATCCTCGGAAGTATGAGATGCACCCCAAAAATTGGAAAGGTGTATCTCACACGTACCGACACAGACTATCCCGCAATTTAATTGTTTATACCCAAAGGTTTTTATTGAATAGCGGAATAGAAAATATTATCAAAAAAAGGTGTATGTATCTCACACGTACAGAACCAGACTAGGCCCCAATTACTATTTTTTGTACCCCCAAAGGCAGGATGAGGAGTAGGAGGAGTTTGGAACAGGCAGCACCCTCAAATCTTCAGAAGTATGAGATGAACCCCAAAAACTTGGAAAGGTGTATCTCACACGTACCAACACAGACTATCCCGCAATTTAATTGTTTATACCCAAAGGTTTTTATTGAATAGCGGAATAGAAAATATTATCAAAAAAAGGTGTATGTATCTCACACGTACAGAACCAGACTAGGCCCCAATTACTATTTTTTGTACCCCCAAAGGCAGGATGAGGAGTAGGAGGAGTTCGGAACAGGCAGCACCCTCAAATCCTCGGAAGTATGAGATGCACCCCAAAAATTGGAAAGGGTTATCTCACACGTAACGACACAGACTATCCCGCAATTTAATTGTTTATACCCAAAGGTTTTTATTGAATAGCGGAATAGAAAATATTATCAAAAAAAGGTGTATGTATCTCACACGTACAGAACCAGACTAGGCCCCAATTACTATTTTTTGTACCCCCAAAGGCAGGATGAGGAGTAGGAGGAGTTCGGAACAGGCAGCACCCTCAAATCCTCGCAAGTATGAGATGCACCCCAAAAATTGGAAAGGTGTATCTCACACGTACCAACACAGACTATCCCGCAATTTAATTGTTTATACCCAAAGGTTTTTATTGAATAGCGGAATAGAAAATATGATATAAAATTGGTGTGATTTATCAATAGCACATGTGAACAGCAGTGTATTATATCAGTCAGCTCTGCTGCAGGCTATGGAGGGAAAAAAAAAATTCCCCTTTTAAGTTCGTAATTTTTAACTAGATTAGTACAGACTATGCCACAATTAAATTTTTTTAACCCAAGGCTGTATATTGAATAGTGGAATAGAAAAAAGTGTATAACTTTTGAAATCACTCAATAATAGCACATGTGAACACAGCAGTGTATTATCACAGTCAGCACAGCAGCACTAAAGGAAAAACGCTGCACACAGTGACTGATGAAAATGACTTTTCTCCCTCCTCCTCAATGGGCAAAAAAGATTGTTTTCACTGCACCCCACACACAGCAAAATCGATGTTGACCAGCTCTGCTGCAGGCTATGGAGGGGAAAAAAAAATTCCCCTTTTAAGTTTGTAATTTTTTACTAGATTAGTACAGACTATGCCACAATTTAATTTTTTTTAACCCAAGGGTGTATATTGAATAGTGGAATAGAAAAAAGTGTATAACTTTTGAAATCACTCAATAATAGCACATGTGAACACAGCAGTGTATTATCACAGTCAGCACAGCAGCACTGAAGGAAAAACGCTGCACACAGTGACTGATAGAAAAGACTTTTCTCCCTCCTCCTCAGTGGGCAAAAAGATTGTGTTCACTGCACCCCACACACAGCAAAATCGATGTGGACCACTGACACCTGCCTATCTCCAGCCTCTCCCTAAAAGGATTGATAAGATCGGTCACTGCAAACCCCCCCCCCCCCCACACACAGCAAAATTGATTGTAGAACACTGACCCTAAAAATCAGCAGCCTCGCCCTAAAATGCCCTACAACTCGCCCTGCCTAAAACACTCCGACCTGTCCCTCAATTCAATCCGGACACAAATGATTTTTTTTGCCTGTCTGTCCCTAATCAGCAGCCAGCACGATGTGTGCTCTGTCCCTGAACTACAGCATAATGACGCAGCGGCGCTGGGTCTCAAACTTATAAAGACTTGGTCACATGCTTCAGATGGCCAATCACAGCTACTAATACATTTGTAGGCATGGCTGGGATGGTTTAAGGCACACCAGTTAAACGCTTGTTGATTGGCTGTTGAAAGCCCGCCATGAAAAGCGCGCCAATTCATACAAAACCCGGAAATAAAACGACCGAACACGGATTTATACAGTAAGGTTTTCGGGTCCATGTTCGGGTAAAAAAATCCAATTATTCGGTACGAACACGAATAATACAGTCCGTGTTCGCTCAACCCTACCTGCAAGCTTTCTTTATTTTATAAACAAAAGCTGGGGGAGCCAGTCTGTATGATGAGGCCACAACTGAATGCACTCGGAGTAAGAGATTTTTTTGGATAAATTCTGGCGCCTGTTTTGCAGACTTTGGATACTAACAGGTTTGGAAAAATTGGGCTTTAAGTGTTGGTGGTCCCTTCACACCCACCATAACCCTACAGAGGTACTCTTGATGAAAACAAGAATTGGCCTTGCTGTCAAAAATTTTAATGATATGACCTGGTCAAACAGGTGCGGAAAAATTGGGCTTTGGGTGTTGGTGGTGCCTTCACACTGTAAGCCTAAAGAGGCACTCTTGATGAAAGAGATAACTGGCCTTGCTGTCAAAAATTGAAATGATATGCACCTGTCAAACAGGTACAGAAAAATTGGTCCTTGGGTGTTAATTGTGCCCATGAAACCTAAACCAAAAAGTTTCTTTATGATAAAATAAACTCCTACGAAGCTAGGTGGCCTAGACAGTCTTGCACAGATTCCACATCCCAAAACACTTAATTGACAACATCGGCATCAGGGGTTTGATAGCTGCTGCTAATCAGGGAATAATTAATTTTAATAAATGTCAGCCGGGTAACAGAGTCTGTGGACAGATGCGCTCTTTTATCTGTCACAAAACCTCTGGCAGCACTAAATGTCTGTTCAGAAAGAATACTGGATGCAGGGCAGCCCAGCAGCTTAATTGTATGCTGGGCAAGTTCTAGCCAGTAGTCTATTGTCATGACATCTAGTGGAAAGCTCATGTCTACTCTTGCCCCTTGATAGTCTCCAATATGATGCAGATGCTGCTAATGGGATGTGGAAGCTGACAGCCCTGGGCACCGAGGGCTAAAAAAATTTTGAAATGCATCACTGAGGCAGCCTCCTTCTTCACTGCTCCTCTCTTGACCAACAGAAGTCTCAAATATTGCCTTTCCATGAGATTGTAACCTAGCAGAGTCTGGAAAGGCGTTACATAAACTCTTCAAGGTGTCCTCAAGATATTTCATCCTCTGTTCCCTCTGTGAGGACAGGATGAGTTCTGAGACTTTCTCCTTGTAACAGTGGTCAAGGAGGGTTGCCAACCAATAGTGATCCTTCTCCTTGATGCCACAAATTCTCGGGTCCATTAAAGAATGAGGGAGCCCATGCACCACAAGTTTGTAAAAGCATGAGAAGCAGAGTCCTCTGGGTTACTGAGGATTAATGTATCTGGAACTGCCTCCTTCCAGCCATGTACTACTCCCAGGGGTTCTGGGGACAGAAAACTATCACATAAGATTTGACATATGTCTTGCTCTGCTTCAATGACTCCAAAACTACCATCATCCTCCTCATCCTCGTGTGTTTTCTGTGGCCTTGCAAGAATGGTGTCTGCATAAAGTGGCCTTAAGATGAAAGGAAGTCCTCCTCTTTCTCCCACTGCTCTGCCTTGAGTGTCCTGTCCATAATGTCTTGCAGAGTTTGCTCCAGCAGGAACACACCAGAGATTGTATCACTGAAGCATGCATTGTCAAGGCTCACCATCCTTTGTTACCTCCTCAAATGGTGACAGTATAGTGCATGTATCCTTTATCAGCAGCCATTGGCGTGGGGAAAAAAAGCTGTGCCGGCCTGAGCTTGTCGTTGTGCTATACTGACACAGGTACTCATTGACGGCCCTCTGCTACATGTGCAGCCACTGCAGGATTGCCAAAGTTGAGTTCCACCTGGTAGGCATGTCACAAATCAGGCGGTTTACGGGCAGGTGGATTTCCCGCTGAATTTCAGCCAACCGAGCACTGGCTGTGTATGACCTCCTGAAATGGCTACAGACTCTTCTGGCCTGCTTTAGCAGATATTCTAACCCTGGGTACCTATTTAGGAAAAGCTGCACCACATGTCAGGCATGGCACATGTGTAAACTTTCCCTGTCTAGGGGTGGACAGGAGGGTAGTGCCATTATCGCATACCACCATTCCTGGCTCCAGCTGGCATGGCGTGAACCACCTCTGGCCCTGCCCCTACAGAGCTGCAAGAATCTCTGCTCTGGTGTGGCTCCTGTCCCCTACACACACCAGCTGAAGCACTGCATGACACCTTTTATCCTGACTCATTGAATAGCCTCTTGAACGCTTAGGGGGTACTTGTGGTTTAGAGGACAATTTAACAGAAGAGGGAATGGAGGAGGAGGGGGTGGAGCTGAAAAAATCTTGGATTATCACCACTAGTTGTATGGAGACATGGTGTCAAAACAAGCTGCAGCACTGAGCCTTGTCCTGCATCCTCCTGAGTTGCAAGCGGAGTTACCCAGTGAGCTGTGAACTAAATATATCGTCCTTGACTATGCTTGCTGGGCCACGTGTCTGCAGTAACGTGGGCCTTGTGGCTGACTGTGTTCCCCAACAATGCCACATCACTGCCTTCCGTGTGATGGTAAAAAGCTGGAGTGGCCTACGCTAAAAGAAATAGCGACTGGGAACCTGCCATTGTGGTAAAACACATTCTGCAAATTCATGGAAGGCGGCACAGTTCACCAGATGAAAAGGCAGGAGTTGTAAGGCCAGCACTGACGCACCGAAAAATACTGCACTGAAATATGCTGCGTTAATTGTGCACTAATGCACTGCAATATACTGTGGTAAATGTGCACTAATGCACCGAAATATACGGCACTGAAATGGACTGCGCTAAACGCGCACTAACGCATTGAAATATACTGCACTGAAATATACTGCTTTAAACATGCACTAATGCACTGCAATATACTGCGGTAAGAATGAACTTATGCACTGAAATATACTGCGTTATACATGCACTAATGCATTGCAATATACTCAGGTAAACGTGCAATACCGCACTGAAATATACTGTGTTAAACGTGCACCAACGCACTGCAATATACTGCAGTAAACGTGCAGTAACGCACTGCAATATACTATGGCAAACATTCACCAACGCACTACAATATACTGCGGTAAATGTGCACCTACGCACTGAAATGTACTGCTTTAAACAAGGACAAACGCACTGCAATATACTGTGGTAAACGCGCACCTATGCACTGAAATATACAGCGTTAAAAGTGCACTAACGTATTGCAATATACTGCGGTGAATGTGCACCTACGCACTGAAATATACTGCATTACACGTGCTATAAAGCACTGCAATATACTGTGGTAAAGGTGCACCAATGCATTGAAATGTACTGCTAAACGTGCACTGATGCACTGCAATATACTGTGGTAAACATGCCAATAACGAACTGAAATATACTGCGTTAAATGTGCACTAACACACTGCAATATACTACGGTAAACGTGCACCTACACACTGCAAGATACTGCTCACACTTGATGTGCTTGGGAAAAAGTTTGCAAATTGCATAAGTGCGATCAGCTGCACATGTGCTAAAAAAAGTTCAGACAGCTGAGATGTGGGAAGTGGGCTGGGAGATAACAGCTCCACAATCTGGGGGAATAGGGTGGCTGCTCTCTACTCTTCCATGATGACTGCCTTGTTGGGGTTGTGCCTCACCCTCACTTTCTTCCTCTGCTCTATCCGGCACCCAAGTCGCATCAGTGACCTTATCATCATCATGCCCTCCATCCTCACCGTCACTGGAGACCACTGGCTGGATAGCTCAGGCAACATCACTAAATAGAGGAAATAATGCCCTGCCTGAGGACGGACCACGTCCAGCTTTGCTTGTGGACATATAAGCTTCTGGCACTCTCTCATTGCCAGGGGAATGTCTGCCTCTCCTTGTTGGTCTCCCAGACATGATGGGGGGGCTTATTAACAATATGTTATAAAGATGGGGAAATGTGTACATGGATGCACTTTAATCAATAGAAAGTGGTGTTTGGTGCATTTTAAATTGAGTACTCACTACACAGACACACTCCACTGACACACTATAATATACTGCAGTAAAACTGCACTGACAAACTGCAATATGCTGTGGTAAATGAGCACTAACGTACTGAAATATACTACACTGAAATATACTGCGTTAAATGTGCACTAACGCATTAAACTGTGTTAAACGAACGCACACCAACACACTGAAATATAGAGCATTAAACGTGCACCAACGCACTAAAATATGCTGTGTTAAACGTGCACTAACGTACTGCAATATACAGTATTTCACAAAAGTGAGTACACCCCTCACATTTTTGTAAATATTATATTATATATTTTCATGTGACAACACTGAATAAATGATACTTTGCTACAATGCAATGTAGTTAGTGTACAGCTTGTATAACAGTGTAAATTTCCTGTCCCCTCAAAATAACTCAACACACAGCCATTAATGTTTAAACCGATGGCAAGAAAAGTGAGTACACCCCTAAATCAAACTGTCCAAATTGGGCCTAATTAGCCATTTTCCCTCCCCGGTGTCGTGTGACTCGTTAGTGTTACAAGGTCTTAGATGTGAATGGGGAGAAGGTGTTTTAAATTTGGTGTTATCACTCTCTCTCTCTCTCTCATACTGGTCACTGGAAGTTCAACATGACACCTCATGGCAAAGAACTCTCTGAGGATCTGAAAAAAACAATTGTTGCTCTACATAAAGATGGCCTAGGCTATAAGAAGATTGCCAAGACCCTAAAACTGACATGCAGCACGGTGGCCAAGACCATACAGCGGTTTAACAGGAAAGGTTCCACTCAGAACAGGCCTTGTTATAGTCGACCAAAAGGGTTGAGTGCACGTGCTCAGAGGTTGTCTTTAGGAAATAGATTTATGAGTGCTGTCAGCATTGCTGTAGAGGTTGTAGGGGTGGGGGGTCAGCCTGTCAGTGCTCATACCATACGCCGCACACTGCATCACATTGGTCTGCATGGTTGTTATCCCAGAAGGAAGCCTCTTTTAAGGATGATGCACAAGAAAGCCCGCAAACAGTTTGCTGAAGACTAGCGGACTAAGGACATGGATTACTGGAACCATGTCCTGTAGTCTAATCAGACCAAGATAAACGTATTTGGTTCAGATGGTGTCAAGCGTGTGTGGCAGTAATCAGGTGAGGAGTACAAAGACAAGTGTGTCTTGCCTACAGTCAAGCATGGTGGTGGGAGTGTCATGGTCTGGGGCTGCATGAGTGCTGCCGGCACTGGGGAGCTACAGTTCATTGAGGGAACCATGAATGCCAACATTTACTGTGACATACTGAAGCAGAGCATGATCCCCTCCCTTCAGAGACTAGGTGGCAAGGCAGTATTCCAACACAATAACAACCCCAAACACACCTCCAAGATAACCTCTGCCTTGCTAAATAAGCTGAGGGTAAAGGCGATGGACTGGCCAAGCATGTCTCCAGACCTAAACTCTATTAAGCATCTGTGGGGCATCTTCAAACGGAAGATAGAAGAGCGCAAGGTCTCTAACATCCACCACCTCCGTGATGTCACCATGGAAGGGTGGAAGAGGACTCCAGTTGAACCTGTGAAGCTCTGGTGAACTCCATCCCCAAGAGGGTTAAGGCATTGCATGAAAATAATGGTGGCTACGCAAAATATGGACACTTTGGGCCCAATTTGGACATTTTGACTTAGGGGTGAACTCACTTTTGTTGCCAGCAGTTTGGACAATAATGGCTGTATGTTGAGGGGACAGCAAATTTACAGCCAATAATGGCTGTATGTTGAGGGGACAGCAAATTTACATATTTTGAGGGGACAGCAAATTTACACTGTTAAACAAACTGTACACTCACTACTTTACATTGTAGCAAAGCGTCATTTCTTCAGTGTTTTCACATGAAAAGATATAATAAAATATTTACAAAAATGTGAGGGGTGTACTTACTTTTGTGAGACACTGTACTGTGTTAAACGGGCTCCAGTGACCTAAAATGTGCTGCATTAAATGTGCAGTAACGCACTGAAATTTACACTAAAGTAAAAACGAATGGTCACATTACACGCTGCACTATCACTAAATTCACACTAAACTGATACTCTACACTCATAATAGAATCATGTTAGCCCACTATAGCACACTAACCTGCTAGTAGCCCTGAACAGAGCCCTGTTTTATTTATCTCCACGCTTATATCCCACTGCAAATAGGCGCTTAGAGAAGAATATTTTTATAGTGTTGCGTTGGACTAAAAGCAATGAACCATGATTGGATTGAGTTCTCATAATAGTGTCCAATCATGGCTCTGACAGTGGTATGTACCCTGATTGGGCAAAGCTTTTATTGCTTCAGCTAATCAGGGCTTCCAATGCACTGTGGGGCGGTTCAGTGCATTGTGGTAGTTCGGCGGGCCGAACAAACGGTCGAATGCCCGACAATTCAGATGTTCGCCAATCTCATGCTGGGGCCAAACCATTTGCCCAACTCTACTTACAGTACCAAATCCTCTGCTTGACATTTGAGAATGTTCAACCAATTAGATAAGTTCATTAAATAAATATAAAACTAGTAACACTATTTTAAATTAAGCACATAAATGCCGTGTAGCAAATAGCAAATTAATGGTGTCACGTGAATAAATATGGTACAAATATCAGGTGCAATAACTTATTTGGCGACAATCGTAAAAAGTTGATGTGCACATAAAATGAATTGATATAATAATAATGAGTGAATAAATAATATTTACTATATATATAAATAAATAGGTAATATTAAAGTGCAAAGTGACTGACTAAATAGTGCAAACAAAAGTCCCAACAATAGATGATGATGGACCACAGAAAAACTTTCCACATAGCACCGTCCAGGTAGGTATGGGATATCTCAAAGATCCTATGATAGCACTTCTTCTAGTAACTGCACCTCCACCAAAAAGCAGGATCGCCCGGTGTGTCAAACTGCTTACCAGATATGGCAGACCCCTAAATTATAGGGGGTCAGTAGAAGCCTTGTATTACAGGTATAAGGACAGGGTATAAAGCCAATTTCCACTGTGTTAATCCAGCCGAGTAAAAATAATCAACCTTGGAGTATTCTCAATGCCAGGATTCAAAGCTCCCGTTGATCATATAAAGATGACAAGAGGAAACTCCCATAGTGAATTATATCGGTACAACAAATTTATTGAAAGAATTACACTTACATTGTGGTTTCTTGGTTACAGCGGTTAAAAAGACATACAAGCCAAAAGCCAGGTGAACGCCGCTTCCGCTTTCGGGTTTGTGTTCCACCCGGAGCCGGAAATGACAGGGCAACGTGATTGCGATCAGACGTCCCATCGGGCGTTCACCTGGCTTTTGGCTCCTGCTGTCCCCTCCCCCCTCAGGGTGGGGCCACCTATATATCGGCGCCATGGTCCTGCTATTCATGTGTATTCACCACACCTGCGGCGTCCACATCTTTATGCGGAGAATACCATCCTTGGTTGTGGCTGCCAGCCAATTTCTGGCTGCTTCCACTAGACGAGCATGTGCTGCTGGCGTGTGCTTGCCAAAATCACTACATGGTGTTAGGAACAGGACCCACCTGCATGGGATGTGGGCTCTCAGGTGAGGAACGGCTTGGATGCAACAGACCCATATACTTCAATCTGACACTCTCTGCTGCTGCCTTTCGGTTTCACCTTATCACACAGTCTGCCAATTTTCTATTTTTTCCTCACCATCCTTGTTCATTTCCCCAAGTCTAGGAGACTCAAGTCACCCCCTTCCTTTAACTTTTTTCTTGTTTCCTTTTCCCTCTTTTTTCATTCACTGGACAATACTCTTTAGTTCCAAATAGTGTTGAGCGAACACGGACTGTATTATTCGTGTTCGTACCGAATAATTGGATTTTTTGTACCCGAACACGGACACGGACACTTTACTGTATGTTCGGGTAAAAATCCGTGTTCGGTCGTTTTATTTCCGGGTTTTGCATGCTTTGGCGCTCTTTTCATGGCGGGCTTTCAACAGCCAATCAACAATCGTTTAACTGGTGTGCCTTAAGCCATCCCAGCCATGCCTGCAAATGTCTCAGTAGCTGTGATTGGCCGTCTGAAGCATGTGACCAAGTCTTTATAAGTTCGAGGCAGCCGCAGCGGCGTCATTATGCTGCTTAGATTCAGGGACAGAGCACACATCAACGTGCTGGCTGCTGATTAGGGAAAGATAGGCAGGAAAAAACCATTTGTGTCCGGATAGAATTGAGGGACAGGTCGGAGTGTTTAGGCAGGGCGAGTTGTAGGCATTTTAGGGATAGAGTCTGCTGAATTATATAGGGTCAGTGTCTTCTACAAACTACAATCGATATTGCTGTGTGGGGGGTGGGGTCTGCACTCAATCCTGATCTACGATCTCTTCTCAATCCTGTTAGGGACAGAGTCTGCTGAATTTTAGGGAAACTGTGTTCTACAAACTACAATCGATATTGCTGTGTGGTGTGGGATTGGAGATAGGCAGGTGTCAGTGATCCACATCCATTTTTCTGTGTGTGAGCTGCAGTGAACACAATCTTTTTGGGCTGCAGTGAACACAATCTTTTTGGGCTGCAGTGAACACAATCTTTTTGGGCTGCAGTGAACACAATCTTTTTGGGCTGCAGTGAACACAATCTTTTTGGGCTGCAGTGAACACAATCTTTTTGGGGTGCAGTGAACAAAATCTTTTTGGGGTGCAGTGAACACAATCCTTTTTGGTGTGCAGTGAACACAATCTTTGTGGGGTGCAGTGAACAAAATCCTTTGTGGGGTGCAGTGAACACAATCTTTTTGGGGTGCAGTGAACAAAATCCTTTTTGGGGTGCAGTGAACAACATCCTTTTTGGGGTGCAGTGAACACAATCTTTTTGGGGTGCAGTGAACAAAATCCTTTGTGGGGTGCAGTGAACACAATCTTTTTGGGGTGCAGTGAACACAATCTTTTTGGGGTGGAGTGAACAACATCCTTTTTGGGGTGCAGTGAACAAAATCCTTTTTGGGGTGCAGTGAACAAAATCATTTTTGGGGTGCAGTGAACACAATCTTTTTGGGGTGCAGTGAACACAATCTTTGTGGGGTGCAGTGAACACAATCTTTTTGGGGTGGAGTGAACAACATCCTTTTTGGGGTGCAGTGAACAACATCCTTTTTGGGGTGCAGTGAACACAATCTTTTTGGGGTGCAGTGAACACAATCTTTGTGGGGTACAGTGAACAGAATCTTTGTGGGGTGCAGTGAACACAATCTTTGGGGGGTACAGTGAACACAATCTTTGTGAGGTGCAGTGAACACAATCTTTGTGGGGTGCAGTGAACACAATCATTGTGGGGTGCAGTGAACTCAATCTTTGTGGGGTACAGTGAACACAATCTCATACTGAAGGTTTGAGGGTGCTGCCTGTTCCATACTCCCCCTACTCCTCATCTAGCCTTTTAGGGGTACAAACAATAGTAATTGGGGCCTAGTGTGGTTGTGTACGTGTGATATACATACACTTTTTTGGGATCATATTTTCTATTCCGCTATTTAATCAAAAACCTTTGGGGATCAGTTAAATTGGGGGATAGTCTGTGTTGGTACGTGTGAGAGAGATCCACCTTTCCAAGTTGTTGGGGTTCATCTCATACTTCTGAAGGTTTGAGGGTGCTGCCTGTTCCATACTCCCCCTACTCCTAGCCTTTTAGGGGTACAAACAATAGTAATTGGGGCCTAGTGTGGTTGTGTACGTGTGATATACATACACTTTTTTGGGATCATATTTTCTATTCCGCTATTTAATCAAAAACCTTTGGGGATCAGTTAAATTGGGGGATAGTCTGTGTTGGTACGTGTGAGAGAGATCCACCTTTCCAAGTTGTTGGGGTTCATCTCATACTTCTGAAGGTTTGAGGGTGCTGCCTGTTCCATACTCCCCCTACTCCTAGCCTTTTAGGGGTACAAACAATAGTAATTGGGGCCTAGTGTGGTTGTGTACGTGTGATATACATACACTTTTTTGGGATCATATTTTCTATTCCGCTATTTAATCAAAAACCTTTGGGGATCAGTTAAATTGGGGGATAGTCTGTGTTGGTACGTGTGAGAGAGATCCACCTTTCCAAGTTGTTGAGGTTCATCTCATACTTCTGAAGGTTTGAGGGTGCTGCCTGTTCCATACTCCCCCTACTCCTAGCCTTTTAGGGGTACAAACAATAGTAATTGGGGCCTAGTGTGGTTGTGTACGTGTGATATACATACACTTTTTTGGGATCATATTTTCTATTCCGCTATTTAATCAAAAACCTTTGGGGATCAGTTAAATTGGGGGATAGTCTGTGTTGGTACGTGTGAGAGAGATCCACCTTTCCAAGTTGTTGGGGTTCATCTCATACTTCTGAAGGTTTGAGGGTGCTGCCTGTTCCATACTCCCCCTACTCCTAGCCTTTTAGGGGTACAAACAATAGTAATTGGGGCCTAGTGTGGTTGTGTACGTGTGATATACATACACTTTTTTGGGATCATATTTTCTATTCCGCTATTTAATCAAAAACCTTTGGGGATCAGTTAAATTGGGGGATAGTCTGTGTTGGTACGTGTGAGAGAGATCCACCTTTCCAAGTTGTTGGGGTTCATCTCATACTTCTGAAGGTTTGAGGGTGCTGCCTGTTCCATACTCCCCCTACTCCTAGCCTTTTAGGGGTACAAACAATAGTAATTGGGGCCTAGTGTGGTTGTGTACGTGTGATATACATACACTTTTTTGGGATCATATTTTCTATTCCGCTATTTAATCAAAAACCTTTGGGGATCAGTTAAATTGGGGGATAGTCTGTGTTGGTACGTGTGAGAGAGATCCACCTTTCCAAGTTGTTGGGGTTCATCTCATACTTCTGAAGGTTTGAGGGTGCTGCCTGTTCCATACCCCCCCTACTCCTAGCCTTTTAGGGGTACAAACAATAGTAATTGGGGCCTAGTGTGGTTGTGTACGTGTGATATACATACACTTTTTTGGGATCATATTTTCTATTCCGCTATTTAATCAAAAACCTTTGGGGATCAGTTAAATTGGGGGATAGTCTGTGTTGGTACGTGTGAGAGAGATCCACCTTTCCAAGTTGTTGGGGTTCATCTCATACTTCTGAAGGTTTGAGGGTGCTGCCTGTTCCATACTCCCCCTACTCCTAGCCTTTTAGGGGTACAAACAATAGTAATTGGGGCCTAGTGTGGTTGTGTACGTGTGATATACATACACTTTTTTGGGATCATATTTTCTATTCCGCTATTTAATCAAAAACCTTTGGGGATCAGTTAAATTGGGGGATAGTCTGTGTTGGTACGTGTGAGAGAGATCCACCTTTCCAAGTTGTTGAGGTTCATCTCATACTTCTGAAGGTTTGAGGGTGCTGCCTGTTCCATACTCCCCCTACTCCTAGCCTTTTAGGGGTACAAACAATAGTAATTGGGGCCTAGTGTGGTTGTGTACGTGTGATATACATACACTTTTTTGGGATCATATTTTCTATTCCGCTATTTAATCAAAAACCTTTGGGGATCAGTTAAATTGGGGGATAGTCTGTGTTGGTACGTGTGAGAGAGATCCACCTTTCCAAGTTGTTGGGGTTCATCTCATACTTCTGAAGGTTTGAGGGTGCTGCCTGTTCCATACTCCCCCTACTCCTAGCCTTTTAGGGGTACAAACAATAGTAATTGGGGCCTAGTGTGGTTGTGTACGTGTGATATACATACACTTTTTTGGGATCATATTTTCTATTCCGCTATTTAATCAAAAACCTTTGGGGATCAGTTAAATTGGGGGATAGTCTGTGTTGGTACGTGTGAGAGAGATCCACCTTTCCAAGTTGTTGGGGTTCATCTCATACTTCTGAAGGTTTGAGGGTGCTGCCTGTTCCATACCCCCCCTACTCCTAGCCTTTTAGGGGTACAAACAATAGTAATTGGGGCCTAGTGTGGTTGTGTACGTGTGATATACATACACTTTTTTGGGATCATATTTTCTATTCCGCTATTTAATCAAAAACCTTTGGGGATCAGTTAAATTGGGGGATAGTCTGTGTTGGTACGTGTGAGAGAGATCCACCTTTCCAAGTTGTTGGGGTTCATCTCATACTTCTGAAGGTTTGAGGGTGCTGCCTGTTCCATACTCCCCCTACTCCTAGCCTTTTAGGGGTACAAACAATAGTAATTGGGGCCTAGTGTGGTTGTGTACGTGTGATATACATACACTTTTTTGGGATCATATTTTCTATTCCGCTATTTAATCAAAAACCTTTGGGGATCAGTTAAATTGGGGGATAGTCTGTGTTGGTACGTGTGAGAGAGATCCACCTTTCCAAGTTGTTGAGGTTCATCTCATACTTCTGAAGGTTTGAGGGTGCTGCCTGTTCCATACTCCCCCTACTCCTAGCCTTTTAGGGGTACAAACAATAGTAATTGGGGCCTAGTGTGGTTGTGTACGTGTGATATACATACACTTTTTTGGGATCATATTTTCTATTCCGCTATTTAATCAAAAACCTTTGGGGATCAGTTAAATTGGGGGATAGTCTGTGTTGGTACGTGTGAGAGAGATCCACCTTTCCAAGTTGTTGGGGTTCATCTCATACTTCTGAAGGTTTGAGGGTGCTGCCTGTTCCATACTCCCCCTACTCCTAGCCTTTTAGGGGTACAAACAATAGTAATTGGGGCCTAGTGTGGTTGTGTACGTGTGATATACATACACTTTTTTGGGATCATATTTTCTATTCCGCTATTTAATCAAAAACCTTTGGGGATCAGTTAAATTGGGGGATAGTCTGTGTTGGTACGTGTGAGAGAGATCCACCTTTCCAAGTTGTTGGGGTTCATCTCATACTTCTGAAGGTTTGAGGGTGCTGCCTGTTCCATACCCCCCCTACTCCTAGCCTTTTAGGGGTACAAACAATAGTAATTGGGGCCTAGTGTGGTTGTGTACGTGTGATATACATACACTTTTTTGGGATCATATTTTCTATTCCGCTATTTAATCAAAAACCTTTGGGGATCAGTTAAATTGGGGGATAGTCTGTGTTGGTACGTGTGAGAGAGATCCACCTTTCCAAGTTGTTGGGGTTCATCTCATACTTCTGAAGGTTTGAGGGTGCTGCCTGTTCCATACTCCCCCTACTCCTAGCCTTTTAGGGGTACAAACAATAGTAATTGGGGCCTAGTGTGGTTGTGTACGTGTGATATACATACACTTTTTTGGGATCATATTTTCTATTCCGCTATTTAATCAAAAACCTTTGGGGATCAGTTAAATTGGGGGATAGTCTGTGTTGGTACGTGTGAGAGAGATCCACCTTTCCAAGTTGTTGAGGTTCATCTCATACTTCTGAAGGTTTGAGGGTGCTGCCTGTTCCATACTCCCCCTACTCCTAGCCTTTTAGGGGTACAAACAATAGTAATTGGGGCCTAGTGTGGTTGTGTACGTGTGATATACATACACTTTTTTGGGATCATATTTTCTATTCCGCTATTTAATCAAAAACCTTTGGGGATCAGTTAAATTGGGGGATAGTCTGTGTTGGTACGTGTGAGAGAGATCCACCTTTCCAAGTTGTTGGGGTTCATCTCATACTTCTGAAGGTTTGAGGGTGCTGCCTGTTCCATACTCCCCCTACTCCTAGCCTTTTAGGGGTACAAACAATAGTAATTGGGGCCTAGTGTGGTTGTGTACGTGTGATATACATACACTTTTTTGGGATCATATTTTCTATTCCGCTATTTAATCAAAAACCTTTGGGGATCAGTTAAATTGGGGGATAGTCTGTGTTGGTACGTGTGAGAGAGATCCACCTTTCCAAGTTGTTGGGGTTCATCTCATACTTCTGAAGGTTTGAGGGTGCTGCCTGTTCCATACCCCCCCTACTCCTAGCCTTTTAGGGGTACAAACAATAGTAATTGGGGCCTAGTGTGGTTGTGTACGTGTGATATACATACACTTTTTTGGGATCATATTTTCTATTCCGCTATTTAATCAAAAACCTTTGGGGATCAGTTAAATTGGGGGATAGTCTGTGTTGGTACGTGTGAGAGAGATCCACCTTTCCAAGTTGTTGAGGTTCATCTCATACTTCTGAAGGTTTGAGGGTGCTGCCTGTTCCATACTCCCCCTACTCCTAGCCTTTTAGGGGTACAAACAATAGTAATTGGGGCCTAGTGTGGTTGTGTACGTGTGATATACATACACTTTTTTGGGATCATATTTTCTATTCCGCTATTTAATCAAAAACCTTTGGGGATCAGTTAAATTGGGGGATAGTCTGTGTTGGTACGTGTGAGAGAGATCCACCTTTCCAAGTTGTTGGGGTTCATCTCATACTTCTGAAGGTTTGAGGGTGCTGCCTGTTCCATACTCCCCCTACTCCTAGCCTTTTAGGGGTACAAACAATAGTAATTGGGGCCTAGTGTGGTTGTGTACGTGTGATATACATACACTTTTTTGGGATCATATTTTCTATTCCGCTATTTAATCAAAAACCTTTGGGGATCAGTTAAATTGGGGGATAGTCTGTGTTGGTACGTGTGAGAGAGATCCACCTTTCCAAGTTGTTGGGGTTCATCTCATACTTCTGAAGGTTTGAGGGTGCTGCCTGTTCCATACTCCCCCTACTCCTAGCCTTTTAGGGGTACAAACAATAGTAATTGGGGCCTAGTGTGGTTGTGTACGTGTGATATACATACACTTTTTTGGGATCATATTTTCTATTCCGCTATTTAATCAAAAACCTTTGGGGATCAGTTAAATTGGGGGATAGTCTGTGTTGGTACGTGTGAGAGAGATCCACCTTTCCAAGTTGTTGGGGTTCATCTCATACTTCTGAAGGTTTGAGGGTGCTGCCTGTTCCATACCCCCCCTACTCCTCATCTAGCCTTTTAGGGGTACAAACAATAGTAATTGGGGCCTAGTGTGGTTGTGTACGTGCGAGATACATACACTTTTTTTGATCATATTTCCTATTCCGCTATTCAATAAAAACCTTTGAGGATCAATTGAATTGCGGGATAGTCTGTGTCGGTACGTGTGAGAGAGATCCACCTTTCCAAGTTGTTGGGGTTCATCTCATACTTCTGAAGGTTTGAGGGTGCTGCCTGTTCCATACCCCCCCTACTCCTCATCTAGCCTTTTAGGGGTACAAACAATAGTAATTGGGGCCTAGTGTGGTTGTGTACGTGCGAGATACATACACTTTTTTTGATCATATTTCCTATTCCGCTATTCAATAAAAACCTTTGAGGATCAATTGAATTGCGGGATAGTCTGTGTCGGTACGTGTGAGAGAGATCCACCTTTCCAAGTTGTTGGGGTTCATCTCATACTTCTGAAGGTTTGAGGGTGCTGCCTGTTCCATACCCCCCCTACTCCTCATCTAGCCTTTTAGGGGTACAAACAATAGTAATTGGGGCCTAGTGTGGTTGTGTACGTGCGAGATACATACACTTTTTTTGATCATATTTCCTATTCCGCTATTCAATAAAAACCTTTGAGGATCAATTGAATTGCGGGATAGTCTGTGTCGGTACGTGTGAGAGAGATCCACCTTTCCAAGTTGTTGGGGTTCATCTCATACTTCTGAAGGTTTGAGGGTGCTGCCTGTTCCATACCCCCCCTACTCCTCATCTAGCCTTTTAGGGGTACAAACAATAGTAATTGGGGCCTAGTGTGGTTGTGTACGTGCGAGATACATACACTTTTTTTGATCATATTTCCTATTCCGCTATTCAATAAAAACCTTTGAGGATCAATTGAATTGCGGGATAGTCTGTGTCGGTACGTGTGAGAGAGATCCACCTTTCCAAGTTGTTGGGGTTCATCTCATACTTCTGAAGGTTTGAGGGTGCTGCCTGTTCCATACCCCCCCTACTCCTCATCTAGCCTTTTAGGGGTACAAACAATAGTAATTGGGGCCTAGTGTGGTTGTGTACGTGTGATATACATACACTTTTTTTGGATCATATTTTCTATTCCGCTATTCAATAAAAACCTTTCTAGGGCAAGATCTTAAATTACAGAAATATGAGGAGACCGTCAAATAAGGGCCGTGGCCTGGGTCGTGGTGCTGCTGGTAGAGCTCCTGTTGCAAGGAGAGGACATGGTCGATCTGTGCCAGCTACAGCACAAGTGAAACACCTTCCTCAAGTGTGAGTAGGCGACAGAACCTGCATCAGTATTTGGTAGGGCATCAAACGCCCCTAGAAGTGATGAGGCCAGAACAAGTTGAGGCGATAGTAGATTGGTTTGCTGCTGACAGTGCCTCCAGTTCCTTCACATTGTCTCCCACCCAGTCTACTGCAGAAAGGTCAGAGTTGGCACCTGCAGCCAATGTCCAACCGTCTTTCACCTCACCCCCTTGCAAATCAGGCCAGCAGTCTGAGCCCCAAGCCATACAGCAGTCTCTTATTCTTTTTGAGGACTCTGTCAGCAGGGTTTCCCAGGGCCATCCACCTAGCCCTGCCCCAGAAGTGGAAGAGATTGAGTGCAGCGATGCCCAACCACTTATTTCTCAAGATGAGTACATGCAAGGATCATCGCAGCACGTCTCCGATGATGACGAAACGCAGGTGCCAACTGCTGCGGCGTTCAGCATTGTGGAGACCGACAAGGAGGGCAGGGGTGAAGACTGGGTGGAAGATGATGTGGAGGACGATGAGGTCCTCGACCCCACATGGAATGAACGTCATGCAGGTGAACTGAGTAGTTTGGAGGAAGAGGCGGTGGTCGCACAGAGCCACCAGCACAGCAGAAGAGGGAGCAGGGTGCAGAAGCGGAGCGGCCGTGCCCTAGACACTACGCCCGCTACTGCCCAACGCAGCAAGGGAACGAGCGCACCAAAGTCAGCTCAAAGGAGTTCTCTAGCGTGGAAGTTCTTTAGAAAATGTGCTGATGACAGGACACGAGTGGTTTGCACCCTGTGCAATCAGAGCTTGAAGCGAGGCATGAACCTTCTCAACCTGAGCACAACCTGCATGATCAGGCATCTAAGTGCAAAGCACGAGCTGCAGTGGAGTACACACCTTCAAAACCAAGAAACGTCTCTGGCTCATCCTGCTTCCTCTTCTGCTGCAGTCTCGGCCGCTCCAGCCACATCTGTAGTGATACCGGCACCTGCCACCCCGCAAACAGACGATCTGTCAGCAACACCACCACCTGGGTCACCAACAACCATCTCCACAATGTCCCGTGGAAGCGTTCAGCTTTCCATCTCCCAAACACTTGAGAGGAAGAGGAAGTACCCCCCTACCCACCCGCGATCCCTGGCCCTGAATGCCAGCATTTCAAAATTATTGGCCTTTGAAATGCTGTCATTCCGTCTGGTGGAGACACACAGTTTTAAAAACCTTATGTCGGTGGCTGTCCCACAGTACGTCGTGCCCAGCCGCCACTACTTTTCCAGGCAAGCCATCCCTTCCCTGCACAACCAAGTGGGGGAAAAAATCAGGTGTGCACTGCGCAACGCCATCTGTGCCAAGGTCCACCTAACTACGGATACGTGGACCAGTAAGCACGGTCAGGGGCGTTATATCTCCCTAACGGCACACTGGGTAAATGCAGTGGCGGATGGGCCTGAGGCGGATAGCAATTTGGCGCATGTCCTTCCACCACCGAGGATTGCAGGGCGCTTCAGTTTGCCTCCTGTTCCTAACTCCTCCTACTCCGCTTCCTCATCCTCTACCGCCTCCTCATCCGGACAGCGTAACACCTTCACCACCAACTTCAGCACGGCCAGGGGTAAACGACAGCAGGCAGTTTTACAACTTGCCTGTTTGGGGGACAAACCACACACCGCGCAGGAGTTGTGGAGGAGCATGGAACAGCAGACAAATGAGTGGTTGCTGCCAGCGAGCCTCAAGCCCGGCCTGGTGGTGTGCGATAACGGGCGAAATCTCATAGCAGCTCTGGGCCTAGCCGGTTTGACGCACATCCCTTGCCTGGCGCATGTGCTGAATTTGGTGGTGCAGAGGTTCCTTAAAAACTACCCCGATATGTCAGAGCTGCTGCAGAAAGTGCGGGCCGTTTGTGCGCACTTTCGGCGTTCTCACCCTGCTGCTGCTCGCCTGGCAGTGCTGCAGCGTAACTTCGGCCTTCCCGCTCACCGCCTCATATGTGACGTGCCCACAAGGTGGAACTCCACCTTGCACATGCTGGAAAGACTGTGTGAGCAGCAGCAGGCCATAGTGGAGTTTCAGCTGCAGCACGCACGCGTGAGTCGCTCTGCGGAACAGCACCACTTCACCACCAATAACTGGGCCTCCATGCGAGACCTGTGTGCCTTGTTGCGCTGTTTTGAGTACTCCACCAACATGGCCAGTGGCAATGATGCCGTTCTCAGCTTAACTATCCCACTTCTATGCCTCCTTGAAAAAACAATTCGGGCGATGATGGAAGAGGATGTGGCACAGGATGAGGAGGAGGAGGAGGATGAAGAGGTAACATTTCCAAGGCTTTCAGGGCAGTCATTCGCAAGGGGCTCCGAGGGTGGGTTCCTGCACACGCAAACGCCAGGGACGCAATTGTCCAGCAGGGGCACAGTTCTGGAGGATGAGGAGGATGAGGAGGAGGAGGAGCTGGAGGAGGAGATGGAACCATGTTCACAGCAGGGTGGCACCCAGGCCAGCTCATGGCCATCACTGGTGCGTGGCTGGGGGGATACAGAGGACACGGACCATACACCTCCCACAGAGGACAGCCTTTCGTTGCCTCTGGGCAGCCTGGCACACATGAGCGATTACATGCTGCAGTGTCTCCACAACGACCGCCGAGTTGCCCACATTCTAACTTGTGCTGATTACTGGGTGGCCACGCTGCTGGATCCCCGTTACAAGGACAACGTACCGTCCTTAATTCACTCACTGGAGCGCGATCGCAAGATGCGCGAGTACAAGCGCACGCTGGTAGACGCCATGCTGCTGGCATTCCCATCTGACAGCGGGGCCACAGTGGAAGCACAAGGCAGAGGAGGAGGAGGAGGAGGTCGCCAACGCAACCAGGGCACCGCCAGCACCTCAGAAGGCAGGGTTAGCATGGCCGAAATGTGGAAAAGCTTTGTCAGCACGCCACAACAAACAGCAGCACCAGCAGCTCAGATGGAACGTCTTAGCAGGAGGCAGCATTTTACCAACATGGTGGAGCAGTATGTGTGCACACGCCTACATGTAGTGAATGACGGGTCTGCCCCCTTCAACTTCTGGGTCTCCAAATTGGGCACATGGCCTGAGCTTGCCCTTTACGCCTTGGAGGTGCTGGCGTGCCCTGCAGCCAGTGTATTATCTGAACGGGTATTTAGCACGGCTGGGGGCGTTATAACAGACAAGCGCAGCCGCCTGTCCAGAGACAATGTGGACAAGCTCACGTTCATTAAAATGAACCAGGCATGGATCCCACGGGACTTTTCCGTACCTTATGCAGAATAGCAATGGATACCGACCTTACCCACCCATTGTTCCATTTTTGCTCTTTCTCACTCTTTTGGGGTGTACCCTCATTTAAAATTTGTGAAAAGAAGCAGTGTTGGCTACCTCGTCCTCCTCCTCAGGGCCAGATTAATGTAGGGGCTATTGGAGCTGCAGCTCCAGGCCCCTACCTTTTATATAGGCCCCGGGTTGGCCATATTCACTGTTACCGCTCTTCTGTCACTTGTAAACACAGAAGTCTGGCTTCTATGCTCGCTTCCCCAGGCAGCACCCTCAGAACCTCCCCACACAGCGTGAAGGCCGGACAAGGAGGGACAGTTGGCGATGCATGGATGTGTTTATGGGCTTCAGAGACAGCATCCCATGTTGAATTAGGCATGCATGGCTGCACCCTTCCTCCTCTGGGTGCATGGCAAGGCACGGCCCTAAGGCCCTTCAAAATCCTCAGCACCAAGCCCATGATGCTGTTAATCCGGCCCTGGTCCTCCTCCACCGCCGCTTCCACCTACACCGCCCATAGGTGTGCGCAGCCTATTGCATTAAGGTGTGCACCCCAAAGTTGAAATACACATGCATGTGTTTGCCAGCAGGGAGAGTAATGTATCGGGGCCATGTACCTGTAGGCAAGGAGAAATAGAGCAGAGCAGGTCCCAGGGAGATCTTTCCCATCTCCTCACTGGCAATGCTATGTGCCCTAGGTGATTAGGGTGTGCCCAGGCACACCCAGCACACCCTGTGCGCACGCCTATGTCACCGCCACATCCACCACCACCTCAACCTCCCTCCTACTCCATATGGGCCTCGTCCTTCAGAGATGAAGAAGAACATTGTTTTATTTTTCTGTTTTTTTTTGTTGTTTTAAGTTATTTCCCTATCCACATTTGTTTGCAGAGCACTTGCCATGCTCTTAATTACGTTTTGCTGCCATTTGCAGCACTCTAGCCCTTTCCTTTGGTGTTTTAGAGCCATTTTAGTGCCTTAAAGTTCGGGTCCCCATTGACTTCAATGGGGTTCGGTGTCCGGGAAAAGTTCGGTAAAAGTCCGGGACACGGACCCGGACTTTTTTTTAAAGTTCGGCCGAACCCGTCGAACACGGACATCTAGGTGTCCGCTCAACCCTAGTTCCAAACTGTGGGACTTCTAACTATTTATTTTTCTGGGTTCTCACACTTGTATTTACTTGAATATACCTCGATATACATTTAGCGCCGGTTCACACTGCAGCGACGCTACTTCGCACCGTGACCTCCAAGGTCGCGGTGCGAGCAGCGTGCCGCGACCTCGGAGCGGCCACCACGGACTTCATAACATTGAAGTCTATGGCGGTCGCCTCCGGGTCGCCCCAAAGAAGCTCCGGACCCTTTTTCTAGGTCGGAGCGACTTGTGTCGCTCCTATTAGAACGGGTCCGCAGCTTCCCTATGGGAGGCGACCTGCGGCGACCTGTGAGGCGACCAGGTCGCCTCACAGGTCGCCCTAGTGTGAACCGGCACTTACCTTTGATCATGTTACTACCTTTGCAATATAGCATATACAATTTTATACCCCGTTATATCAGTTATACAAGTTTTAGCTGTGGCATTGTAACCCAGTAAAACACACACTCTCCTTTCCTTCCACCTTTTCATCCTCCACACATTGTTATTATTCCCCTTTGATCATTCTGATCATATTAAGACAAGCACACTCTATTGTTTTCTCAGTTCACTTTTTTCTGTGTCTGGTTTAGCCTCCACATTAGCCGTGTGCCATATATCTATACTCCTTTTTTTGGCTATTACTGAGTGATACATTGTACTTTTCACATTCTGATACAAATACTGGTACTTATATGTTTCTATTTAGTGTCATATTACCAAGCATGTCCAGATACTCTTTACTACAAGTGTCCTCACCTGGCTCCCCGTCCTATTGCCGTGGATTCATGTTCCTTCAGCTCCCGGGTCAGACATTTAGCGCCCCCACCATATGGCAATGTTGCTTTCACCAGTTGAATATGGCTTTATGTAACTATAGTTTCCCCATCTGGGTTATACACCTGTTGAAATTCCATACTTGCTGACCTATCATAATAATTATTGGATTTGACATCACATACAAATTTTTCCATTCTCTTGACAGGCTTACCTATGTATACTCCTGATGAGTGGGCAACAGACCCATGAAACGTGTTGAGTTTTATTACTATGCTGTACATTATATTCAAGATATATCTGTATGTAACCTAGTTCACTCCAAGATATTTGACTTTTTATACCAATACTGCTGTTGGAATTTTTGCTATGCCATATTCTGTATTCTACCTGTTGGTTAATGCATGTCATTGTTTACATGTTTTTTACTCATTAAACCTATTTTTGTATATCAGCAACTCATGCATCCACTTCATGTAAAGTCCCACCTGGGCCATTTTTCTTCTTTCTGCTTGATTTAGGGATGGAAGTGGATGTAATAGACAGTATCAGACCATTTCCCAGTTTCCGTAAAGCATAGCATAGGACAACCTTAATCTCTGTAGCCTCTGCTTGACATTCATGAATTTGGCTTGCACTTTGGCAGAAAAATCAGGGTAGAAGGAGACTTTCACCCATTTTACCGTGTGTTATACTTTCTCTCACCATGCGGATTACATTTTCCCTATTACGGTAGTGGAGGAGGCAGGCAAGGACCGGCCTGGGAGTGTTGCCCAATATAGCCCTGGTGGGGACACTGTGAACCCTTTCCACTGCAAACAGGGGGGTAAAGGCATCTATGCCAAAGATATCAAACAGACAATTTTCAACAGCCTCTGTGCTCTCCTTACCTTCCACCTTCTCTGAGAGGCCCACTATACGGATGTTGTTTTGTCTCAATCTGTTTTCAATGTCTTTAGCTTTATTACTGTTATTGTGAGCTAGGCTGGCAGTGGAGCAGGATTCAGCAATCAATGGAGGAAGTTTGTCTTCCAAGCTGCTTATGTGGCTTTCAGCCCCAGTGGTTCTTTCTCTAATTTTTTTGCAGGTCTTATCGCAAAAGCGTTACTTCCTCTGTAAGTCCTCCTAAGCGATTCTTAGCTGTATACACTGAGGCAGTGCACTTATGTACAGCATTTAGAATTTGGTTCAAAGTAGGTTGTTCTTAATCCTCTGCTAGGTCCTCAAAACATGATATGTGTACTGAGTCTGGTTCGGACGTGACATCTACTTCAGCTCCATGCTCAGACTCAGTCTCCTGCTGTGCCTCTGGGGGGTCTGTTTCCTCTGTATGTGTGTCCTGACCCCGTAGCTTGGTCAGATTTTGTGTGTGATACTGGATGTCCCCCGGGTAGTCTTTGGAAAAGCACAAAAAGCCGCACAACCGGTTGAAGATGCAAAAAGTTAAAATCCAAATTTATTTTGCAGGCAAAAAGATAAAATCATCCAAGATGAAACCAAAACAGTCGGAGACATGGGGGGGAAAAGGGGAGCACGGCGGTTGACGCGTTTCACGGAGTCTTCCGCTTAGTCGTAACCATGCTGTACAATACAAGACACTGCTATATATAGAGGAAAAGGCATTTCAAATAACATGTACCTCCCAGAATGTGCTTGATTGAGCCCACACAGCTGCAGATACTAAATCCCAATTAAGGGCACACAAACAGCCCAGCAGGAATTGTATGTTTGTTTTTGCTTCACCTTTTGTCCAAAAACGCATAGCAAAAAAGTTCTATAAATGCATATGCGAAAAAGCTTTCAATAAAAATAAGGAAAAAACAGTAGTGATAATATAAAAAGACAGCTGGTAGAAGCCAAAAAACGAACAAAAACAAAGTAAAGGGAGAAAAGAAAAAAGAAAAACGAAGGGAAAAAAAAACGAAGGGAAAAAAAAAAGGGGGAAAAAAGAAAAAAACAAGAAAAAGAAAAAAGAAAGACAAAGTAAAAGAAAACAGTAACACGGAAGCATATAGATGTGTTCATACCCAGATGGAACTATGGTATAAAAAGAAATGGTGTATAATATAGTCATGAAGAGCATATATGTGTAAATATATAAGTGGTACACATAAAAATAATAAATGTGTAACCACAAACACATACATCACGTCCATATAGCCTATGAAACAAATAGATAAATGGGGGGGGGGGATTGTACACATATGTAATAGGTATGAGCACAACCCCCAAAAACGTATAACCCCATCCATTGAGTGGTATATCTGCAACTGTGTTCACATACATAGGGCAATCCACCCAATCGAAAGAATATAAAAATAACCAATGAGATATGTAAGAACACTAAACATTACCATAAAAATAATAATAAATACATAAATGCATAAACATAGAAGTCCTGTGTGTCTTTATCAGCATAATGGTATTATTATCCCCTATAAAGATATAAAAATAGAGACATTTAAATGGATATATACCCAAGACATTGTTAACGTCTCAGGCATATCCCACATCGATCTAACAAAAAAAAAAAATATATATATATATATATATGCTTACGTGTACATGTCGACTTAGATCATACTGAACACAGAGTATAGCATGCACATGTGTGAACCACCGTGCATATAGCACAATCAATATCCATAAAGGAATCAGCCACACATTGCATAAATATATAGCCATGAAGGCAAGCCGAACGGAACAACATGCATATATATCGAAGAACACATGCATTCCAAAAAAAAAAAAAAAAAGATGCAGAGACTGAAATGGGACAAAAGGGAAGGAGAAATGAGAAAAAAAAAAAAAAAAAGAGAAAAGAAGAAACAAAGAAACACTAAGACATAGAATGGTCAATCAAAGAAACATGTACCATGTATGCGTATGGGATACAGGTAGCCCTCTCTGTATGTATAGTTAAATGTATGTACCCACGAATAGATACATGAATCATTACTGGGAATAAAAGTGAGTAACATCCCATTCAAAGTTTAAACCGCCAGGTAAGCGGGTCTGGAGTTTATGAATCCAGAAAACCTCCCGCTTACACAGAAGGCGGAACACATCGCCCCCTCTTACAGGAGCAACCACACGTTCGATCACTTGGACCGATATCAAAGACAGATCACCGTCATGTTCTGAATTAAAATGTCGGGCCACATTCGTGGATTTCCTCAATCTGACATCACTAAGGTGTTCCCTAAATCTGTCTTTAAGTTTTCGTGTGGTGCGACCCACATATTGTACAAAACATTGTCTGCAAGTAATGAGATAAATAAGGTATGTAGTGTTACAATTAAAAAACCTGTTGATTTTGTATGTTTTGTTCTCAATAGAGGATTGAAAGTTAACACCCCCTAGAATATGGGGACATGTAATGCAGTCCTTAGCCCCACATCGGAAATTACCTTTCAGATGCAACCATGTTTCTGATGTATTTTTAATTGTAGTGCTAAACAGACTTGGGGATAACTGGTTTCCCAGTGTTTTGGCCCTCTTGGCGACAATATTCACTCCTCCCTCTAAGATCCTGGCACAGTCCTTATCACCATACAGAATGGGAATATGTTTATTGATAATTTGTTTGATCCTGTTAAATTCCAAACTGTATGGGATGGTGAGATTAATGGAGCCATTATTGCCAGAAGTCTTAGATTCATTGAAATGTCTCTTTGGTGTAAGGAGGCTTTTCCTGTCCCTATTAAGGGCAATAGAGTATGCCCTGTCAAGGGTCCATTTTGGATAACCCCTAGCCAAAAAGCGTCTATACAAAAGTGCTGACTCTTTATTGAAAACCTCCAAGTCACTGCATATCCTTCTGATACGAAGAAATTGACCTACCGGTATACCCTTTCGAGTATGAAATGGGTGACTGGAGTCAGCATGTAACAAATTGTTACCAGCTGAGGGTTTCCTATATAGGCTAGTGACCACCTGATTTTGTCGATGCTCAAGGGTAACATCTAGGAAATCAATCCTATCAACATTGAATTGGCCAGTAAATGCCAGATTGTAATCATTGCGATTAAGATATTCCAAAAATAGGTCAAAAGGAAGGCCTTGTCTAGTGATAAAGATCAAATCATCTATATAACGAAAGAATATGACAATTTGATTCCTGTAGGGGTTACTATCTCCAAAAATGTGGACCCTCTCCCACCACCCCATGTAAAGGTTGGCCAGGGAGGGTGAAAAAATAGCCCCCATGGCTGCCCCACACTTCTGGAGATAGTAAACCCCATCAAACATGAAATAATTGTGCCCAAGGAGGTATTCCAAGACCTCCAAAATGTATGTCTTGGCCACCTCAGCCAGATCAGTATAGTGGGTAAGTGAAAAATGTACAGCTACTAGAGCTAGATTGTGGGGAATCGAAGAGTAGAGACTCACTACATCACAAGTCATCCACTGGTAATCTGGCTGCCAACAAATCTCACTGGTGATATTTAAGAGGTGCATAGTATCTCTTAGGTAACTGGGTAGAGTGTGCACAATGGGTTGAAGCTGGCCATCAAGCCACTCTCCCAGTCGTTCATTGAGAGACCCGATGCCAGCGACAATGGGCCTCCCCCGAACCGGGCATGCCCCCTTGTGCACCTTAGGGAGGTGATGAAAAATTGGGGTGATGGGATATTCCGGTATCAGTTTATCAGACTCCTTAGGGGTAAGGATACCCATAGAGGCACCTCTATCAATAAGCTCTCGCAAAATGGCTCTGAACCTATTCAAGGGGTCACCACTTAGTCTTATATATGTATCCGTATCAGACAATTGCCTGAGAGCTTCCATTTTGTATTCACCTTTGTCTAATATGACTACCGATCCCCCTTTATCCGCATTCCTAATAACAATAGAATCATCCTCCATCAAAGATATTAAAGCATTCCTTTCCTGTACATTCAGATTGTCATTTCTCACCTGTACCTTATTGGGAACCGTTTGTTTCAGTTCAAAAATGTCCTCTTCGATTCGTTTTTGAAAGGTGTCCATCTGGGGTACCCGTGACTTAACAGGATAAAAATATGAGGGTACTTTGAATGAAACTTTGTTGACATTATCCTCTTTCTCCTGTACAGCATCTCGATTTTCCATCATTAAGTCCTCCAGATCGATGGTCGCACAATGTTCTCTAAAAGATCTCGGTGATTCTGGGCCATTATCCCCCAATATTGTCACAGGTTGATCCACACCCAAACCATTGTCCACATCCTGAGAAACCTGTAAAGCTGTATCATCCTTCAGAAAATGCTTGCGTAAGGTCAAGTTCCGGACAAATTTATTAATATCCAAGATCGTGGAAAACGGATCGAAATGTGTATGAGGGCAAAAGTTCAATCCTTTCGATAAAAGGCTCAATTCCCCCACGGTTAGGATCTTTTGTGATAGATTAATCACATTGTTGCTTGTCTCATCCTCATGTTTTATTTCCTCTGAGCTCGCAATGAATAGTGGTGATCCCGTTGGCCTCCGGTGCTTCTTTCCTCCCCTCCTTGTTTTCTTTGCGTTTTTTTCTTTTTCTGGGGCTTTTTCTCCCTTCTCTGACCGTTTTTTGAAAAAGGGGTATTGTACGGTGTACCTCCTGATCTAGGGAGTTGAGCATGATCAGGAGAGCTATCCGAGCCAGGTGTACCATAGGGACTCTCTATGACGCTTGTTTCTGGATCGGAAAAGCTCACTCTTTTCTTAAATTGGTGGCGATTCCATCGCTGCGATTTTTTCCACACATATACATTGTCCATTTCATAATCCACTTTATCATGCTGAAACTTTTCTTTTTTGCCATTCATGATCTCCTTTTCAAATTTGTCAGTTCTAGCACTGAGATTCTGATCAAACTCCGAAAATGAAGGCAAATCTTTAAAAGTGGATAGCTCCTGTTGTAACATTGTTATATCCTCTTGTAGCTTTTTTAATTCCAGGGTTCTAGATGTTATGATTATTTTCATTAGTTCAATAGAACAAGTAGAAAGAGTATCTGTCCACAATTTTTTAAGATCCTGGTTGAAAAGATCAATCGCTGGAAATTTCTTAATTCTCAAGCCACGAGGGATACGCAGAACCTCTACATACTCCGCAAGCGTAGTTTTCTCCCAATAGGCTTTAATCTCTTTAATTATTAATTTTTCCAGTTTTCTGAAAGAAGCGTCCATAGGGGCCGAGGAATTATCTGAGTCTTCTCTCAAGAGAGATGTTGCTCCTGTTCTGAGGGGGTTAGCGTCATGTTTCCTAAGTGATCGGCCATTCACAGTCTCATCCATGTCTCCGGCTGAGTGGTATAATGATACAAAAATGTCAAGTCTATAGTAGCTCACATATGTAAAAGGGAACTCACCGAGCCGGTATCCAAAAGCGGAAACAGCAACAAACGGTCAAGAGGGAAAAGAACCGCTCAAGTGAGGGGATAGTTCCAAACACATCCAACCCAGGTGCAGGCACGGATCCGCAGTCCTGTTAGCAGCAAATGGAAAAGCACAAAAAGCCGCACAACCGGTTGAAGATGCAAAAAGTTAAAATCCAAATTTATTTTGCAGGCAAAAAGATAAAATCATCCAAGATGAAACCAAAACAGTCGGAGACATGGGGGGGAAAAGGGGAGCACGGCGGTTGACGCGTTTCACTGAGTCTTCCGCTTAGTCGTAACCATGCTGTACAATACAAGACACTGCTATATATAGAGGAAAAGACATTTCAAATAACATGTACCTCCCAGAATGTGCTTGATTGAGCCCACACAGCTGCAGATACTAAATCCCAATTAAGGGCACACAAACAGCCCAGCAGGAATTGTATGTTTGTTTTTGCTTCACCTTTTGTCCAAAAACGCATAGCAAAAAAGTTCTATAAATGCATATGCGAAAAAGCTTTCAATAAAAATAAGGAAAAAACAGTAGTGATAATATAAAAAGACAGCTGGTAGAAGCCAAAAAACGAACAAAAACAAAGTAAAGGGAGAAAAGAAAAAAGAAAAACGAAGGGAAAAAAAAACGAAGGGAAAAAAAAAAGGGGGAAAAAAGAAAAAAACAAGAAAAAGAAAAAAGAAAGACAAAGTAAAAGAAAACAGTAACACGGAAGCATATAGATGTGTTCATACCCAGATGGAACTATGGTATAAAAAGAAATGGTGTATAATATAGTCATGAAGAGCATATATGTGTAAATATATAAGTGGTACACATAAAAATAATAAATGTGTAACCACAAACACATACATCACGTCCATATAGCCTATGAAACAAATAGATAAATGGGGGGGGGGGATTGTACACATATGTAATAGGTATGAGCACAACCCCCAAAAACGTATAACCCCATCCATTGAGTGGTATATCTGCAACTGTGTTCACATACATAGGGCAATCCACCCAATCGAAAGAATATAAAAATAACCAATGAGATATGTAAGAACACTAAACATTACCATAAAAATAATAATAAATACATAAATGCATAAACATAGAAGTCCTGTGTGTCTTTATCAGCATAATGGTATTATTATCCCCTATAAAGATATAAAAATAGGGATATTTAAATGGATATATACCCAAGACATTGTTAACGTCTCAGGCATATCCCACATCGATCTAACAAAAAAAAAAAAAATATATATATATATATATGCTTACGTGTACATGTCGACTTAGATCATACTGAACACAGAGTATAGCATGCACATGTGTGAACCACCGTGCATATAGCACAATCAATATCCATAAAGGAATCAGCCACACATTGCATAAATATATAGCCATGAAGGCAAGCCGAACGGAACAACATGCATATATATCGAAGAACACATGCATTCCAAAAAAAAAAAAAAAAAAAGATGCAGAGACCGAAATGGGACAAAAGGGAAGGAGAAATGAGGAAAAAAAAAAAAAAAAGAGAAAAGAAGAAACAAAGAAACACTAAGACATAGAATGGTCAATCAAAGAAACATGTACCATGTATGCGTATGGGATACAGGTAGCCCTCTCTGTATGTATAGTTAAATGTATGTACCCACGAATAGATACATGAATCATTACTGGGAATAAAAGTGAGTAACATCCCATTCAAAGTTTAAACCGCCAGGTAAGCGGGTCTGGAGTTTATGAATCCAGAAAACCTCCCGCTTACACAGAAGGCGGAACACATCGCCCCCTCTTACAGGAGCAACCACACGTTCGATCACTTGGACCGATATCAAAGACAGATCACCGTCATGTTCTGAATTAAAATGTCGGGCCACATTCGTGGATTTCCTCAATCTGACATCACTAAGGTGTTCCCTAAATCTGTCTTTAAGTTTTCGTGTGGTGCGACCCACATATTGTACAAAACATTCTCTGCAAGTAATGAGATAAATAAGGTATGTAGTGTTACAATTAAAAAACCTGTTGATTTTGTATGTTTTGTTCTCAATAGAGGATTGAAAGTTAACACCCCCTAGAATATGGGGACATGTAATGCAGTCCTTAGCCCCACATCGGAAATTACCTTTCAGATGCAACCATGTTTCTGATGTATTTTTAATTGTAGTGCTAAACAGACTTGGGGATAACTGGTTTCCCAGTGTTTTGGCCCTCTTGGCGACAATATTCACTCCTCCCTCTAAGATCCTGGCACAGTCCTTATCACCATACAGAATGGGAATATGTTTATTGATAATTTGTTTGATCCTGTTAAATTCCAAACTGTATGGGATGGTGAGATTAATGGAGCCATTATTGCCAGAAGTCTTAGATTCATTGAAATGTCTCTTTGGTGTAAGGAGGCTTTTCCTGTCCCTATTAAGGGCAATAGAGTATGCCCTGTCAAGGGTCCATTTTGGATAACCCCTAGCCAAAAAGCGTCTATACAAAAGTGCTGACTCTTTATTGAAAACCTCCAAGTCACTGCATATCCTTCTGATACGAAGAAATTGACCTACCGGTATACCCTTTCGAGTATGAAATGGGTGACTGGAGTCAGCATGTAACAAATTGTTACCAGCTGAGGGTTTCCTATATAGGCTAGTGACCACCTGATTTTGTCGATGCTCAAGGGTAACATCTAGGAAATCAATCCTATCAACATTGAATTGGCCAGTAAATGCCAGATTGTAATCATTGCGATTAAGATATTCCAAAAATAGGTCAAAAGGAAGGCCTTGTCTAGTGATAAAGATCAAATCATCTATATAACGAAAGAATATGACAATTTGATTCCTGTAGGGGTTACTATCTCCAAAAATGTGGACCCTCTCCCACCACCCCATGTAAAGGTTGGCCAGGGAGGGTGAAAAAATAGCCCCCATGGCTGCCCCACACTTCTGGAGATAGTAAACCCCATCAAACATGAAATAATTGTGCCCAAGGAGGTATTCCAAGACCTCCAAAATGTATGTCTTGGCCACCTCAGCCAGATCAGTATAGTGGGTAAGTGAAAAATGTACAGCTACTAGAGCTAGATTGTGGGGAATCGAAGAGTAGAGACTCACTACATCACAAGTCATCCACTGGTAATCTGGCTGCCAACAAATCTCACTGGTGATATTTAAGAGGTGCATAGTATCTCTTAGGTAACTGGGTAGAGTGTGCACAATGGGTTGAAGCTGGCCATCAAGCCACTCTCCCAGTCGTTCATTGAGAGACCCGATGCCAGCGACAATGGGCCTCCCCCGAACCGGGCATGCCCCCTTGTGCACCTTAGGGAGGTGATGAAAAATTGGTAGTCTTTCCCCGCTGGGTGGTTAGACTTACTTTTTGCTCCAGTGTCCCGGGGCTTGTCAGCTCTCTTTGTGTTCTCTATGGCATGGCCACAGCCGTGCCTTGTTTTTGCGAGTCATGCTTGCTTGAAGCATGGGAAACAGGGCACCACTGGAATCATGGCAGCAAGGGGAATCGATTGATGCCGATATCAAGCTCTGGATCGGTCGAGGAAAGGATCTCTAGCAGGATAAAATGTGGTAGCTCCATGAAGCAGGGCTTTACAATTGCCCAGTACAGCCACGCCCCAGCTCCCTAATGTTTAAAGGGGCTTTTCTGATATGCCCCATCCCAACTACAGGGCATGTGGCCTGGAATGGTTCAGGAAGGTTGCATGCTCTTCCCTGCAACTTTTCTGGTTTTTCATGCTGCATGCTCAGATAAGGGTCTGTTGTAGATTTTTACAGGGACCCTATACTTTTTTATCTTGATTTTTGCAAGGGGTTCCCTCTTAAAACCCATACCAGATCCTGCACCACCATCAATTATGGCATTACATTTACTCACTCTAAACGCTCAGGAGCTAAACACTCCACACAAAATCACGTAGACTTTTTTATTTTCCAAGTCCATTTAAGCAAATAGAACCTGCACACAGGAACACACTTTCCCAAAACCTTTTTCCCCAAGTATTTTTCTGTTACCTATGCCTATCCACACTGTTCTGTATCTTCAAAACAGTGTGAAATAGGGTTGATAGGTGTTAAAAATGCAACACTCTTCACCTGCTGTTTAGAAATCCTTGATTCAGAAGGCCAATGTCTCTCCCCCCCCCCCCCCCCTTCGGGATCCGTACAATTCGTTTCTAATTTGTAGTGAATACAGTGTTGCTCTCCAGCTAACACTAGACATTAAAACTCTTTCCCACTCTTCTACTCAAGTACCTTCTGATTCATCTTCATTAATGCTTTGTGGCCTTCTAATGTAATATTCTCTTTTTTAAATGCTGAATCAGACAGAACAAGACTATATGCATTTTTCTCACTATCACAACAGTTTCTCCAGAATGGACAATATCTTTATCCCTCGCACTTTTATAATTCAAACCATTAAATGCAATATTTTATTTTTCTAGGTCTCATAACATATATATATATTTAAGAATATTTATTGTATACACTTATACAGCAATGTACTTACATGTTTTTACATTTATCCAATATATGCACTATTTAAAACTTGTTTTGTTAAAATGTTTAACATTCTTCCATTTATTTTTTAACTTGTATACACATTATTTTTTCTATTTTTCCACAGTTTGGTGAATGAGGGCATTTTTGCAAATCTTTTTGCATTGTATAATATAAAGAATATACAAAATTAAGTGGGGTTACCCTTGGTTCCCTAGAGCTGCAACGTGTGTGCTGCGTCTCATACCCAATCAGGATAAAAAGGGGCTCTGAAACAAGGACAATTAATGTGGCAGCATAAAATGTTATTTTTTTTTAAAATATCACCCTATGATATATTAGAAAAAATACCATCATTATTCCAAGGCATGTTTTCGGAAATGTATTTTTGGAATGTTATTTAATATTTTGAAATGGCACTTAAACAAATTTAAAACCCAAAAGGATAATTTCTGAGACATTGTACTTTTTGAAAATATACATGTAAATATGCCTATTAGGATGATGCAGTATATAGAATTAATATTATTTTGTGAACAGTCTTTTATTAATATTTAATAATGTATTCAAAATTTTGTAGGTAAAATGGGGAATTTGAAATAGCATTGGCAACTACTGACAAGAAGCCTTTTTTTGTTACTACAAATAAACATTTCCTCAAAGGTGGCACTTTTTGGTGTCTTTTGTAGAAAACCACCAGTACCTGCTTAGATGCTGGTGGTATTCTATTTCAAGCACAGTTGTCTGTTATAAATCAATAAGACATTTATATATTTTATATATGGTAACCAGCTCAAGGCTATTATATTGCCTGAGGTAGATGCAAAACATCAGTTTATTTAATGTAAGTAAAAATAACAATTATAATGACAAAATACAGTACATACTATATATAGATATATACATACACACAATAAAAAAAAAACAAGGGAAATCCTTAAAATATGAGTTTGATGGGATCTCTCTTGTAAATTTTGAAAATTACTTCATGTCAAATTCCTGCTCACACATAGTCAGATTATCTCCTATGTACACACAAAATAATTTTTATTGCATAATTTCTTTAGTTTCTGATGTTGTGATGTGGGGTTCTTTATTTAAATAGAATTATATCAAACAAAATTCCAAGACTGTTTGCAATAATGGAATGCATCTACCGCATAATAAACGTAATTATACCTTATAGAACATTTTCTGCACTTGAGTTTATTTTCTTTTTTTGTTATACTTTTCAATAAAACATGTACTTCTGCAGTTTTCTGTTGGTTTAATTTTTATATTTTTTTCCAATAAGAAAAAAAGAAAGATTTTTTCCCTTAATAACTGTGAATACCGCATAATAATATAAGTAACATATTTCTAAGTAATGTATAAGTATTTATAAGTAATGTATTTATTATTAAATAAGCCTCATAATTCAATATAAAATCTAGACCTGTGAATAAGCAGATAGCAACTTATGTAACTGAAGTTATTCCCAGCCAGTGTTGCATATTAATATTATTTTAAAACATGAATGGACAAAGGCATATAGAAACCGTGTGCAAAGCATAAATAAATTAAAGGGTTGTTTTAATTCAGCTGAAAATAGGCTGATATCTGCAATACAATATGTACATAAAAAATTTCACTTGACATAGAACAAAAGCATCAATATTTTTCTAATTATTTTAGGTTTTATGTTAAGCTGCCATGCTGTGTGATTTCAGCATTATTATGACTGTTTGGTAGTGATTTAGTTAAAAGAAAAAAATCTCCCCATAATCTGAATAATTATTCAAAGCTGTCAAAAATTTGCTAAGCCTTTCCTCTTAATCCTACTAATTTACTAGTCTTCCAATTTCTACAATTATTTTGTAATAGGTCATTATTCTGAAATTTGTAACATATATATTTATTAGATTGTAAACTAAATTGTGGTCCCTATGCTCCTTTCTGAAAAAAATATAATAATAATAATAATAATAATAATAAGAAGAAGAAGAAGAAGAAGAATAATAAATAATAACAATGATAATAATAATAATAATAATAATAATAATAATAGCTGTAATAGAAGAAATATTGGAACTATGAGCTTTATGAAAAATGATAACAATTTTATTTATATACAATACTTTAAAAGTAATTATTGCACTTTATTAAATGAATGGAATAGTAACAGATTGAAAGAAATGTATAGAATTAAAATGATGCTGAATTACAACTAATTAAAGGGCTAGCTCATTATTACGTATACAGTATATACAGTAATATTGTTTAATTTATTTGTTTACTTGCATCATATGTACCAACAATATTTACAATACTAGTTAAAAAATAGTTGTGTTCTTTATATACTACTGTGCTTTCAGAAACACATTTGCATCATTAGTTGTGTTATATTGTATTTTAACCTAAATGGACACTCAGTGGATTATGGCAGGTGTGGTGGTCCTTTCTGATAATGTAATGCTTGATGTCAGGAAGCATTCGAAAAAGGAAAATCACATTTAAAGAGCACATTTAAAGAGGGAGAGCGGGATATAGAAAAACCAAGTTGTGTCTGAGTAGAAAAAAAAAAAAGACTGACATAGCTCCAACTTGTGATCTTTGTCACTGAACCTGACAATAATTTTCCTTAGAACTCCAGATGCTGAGAACAGAAACTGGAGATTTTTCATCCCTGCACATCATCAAATCACTGCAATGCAGTTTATTGTGGCTTCTACATGTGTGCTTTTTATTACTTATATTACCATTGCTAATCTGGCTTTGCTGCAAGTGAGTATGAAAATGATTGTAAAAGTGCAAATCATTAGATCTGATCGCAAGATATTACACACCAGATCATTTGTAAAAAAAGGTATTTTTGTATCAACCTTAATAATTTTTATTTTAGGAAATTTATACATCTATTTTCCTGTAAGCCATAAACAGCTCAGTTGATTCAAAATGTTACAGATGCTTACAAATTACAAATCCTTTACATTTATATATATATGTAAAAATTAAAAATGTGTACTTAAAAAATAAATTCTATGAAAACAATACAAAGAGAGCTGATCAATAATACTGTTGTACAGTAGATGGCGCTCCGCCTCAAGACTACTCTTACTTGCCAGGATTTTAGAAATTAAGGAAATAAAGTATTCCACTAACCTATACATTATAATGGTGCTCATAAACCCTGTAGTGTTGTATCATAGTTTACAAAGTGAAACCTAGTTTTAGATGAATATGTATTCCATATTGTTCCTAGACAGCAATTATATACAAACTGTCATACTCCGTTTCTGCTTATACAATTTTCACAAAGTAGTTTTTTAAACTTAATATATTGTGTTATTATGTTGTTTTCTGGAGGATTTCCAACTAATCTTTTTGGTTATCAAGAGGTTAAAATCCAGAGAGAAAGAGGGGCTGACTTACTAAATGTCAAATCAGTTAACTCCTGCTTACTTCGGACAGTGAGGTTGATTTTTTTTAAAGGAGATGTGAATGTCCGCTTTGTAAAGTGAATATGAATGTAAATAAGTTTTCACTTCAATAATCCAATGCTATGTAAGAGTAAACTGCTTTCCTTTGCCTTTGGGTAATAAAAATAAAAACATTACCTGATTTGCTAATACACATGTAAGTTAATATTCACTTTGTGAAGTTAGTTTCAGTAATTTAGTATCAGAAACTACTTAATAAAAAATGTCTTAAAGCAGATTGACTGAACAAAAAATACATATCTATTTTGTGTGAACCTAAGTTTTAAAAAATGTAATTGAAGAGGATCTTCAGGTGTTTTTAAAAAAATTAAAAGTCTGCAGCAGCGGCGGCTGGTGCTCCATGGGCCAGGGAGGGTCGCGTCAGACGGACCACACCATACCCCACCCCCCCGGTCATTGGCTCATTCACCTTGGACATGCAGAGGGCAGGCAGGCAGCAGCGGCAGCGGCTTCCCCCTCAGTCTCCTGCGTCTCCTCCCTCCTCCTTGGCCAATGGCATGGCTTCTCCTTTTGGCCAATCGGAAAACGGGTCTCAGGACCCGCTTCCTGATTGGCCAGGAGGAGGATCCGTGTGACAACAGTGAATATTCATTCACTATTGTCACACAACTGGGTGGGCTCAGGGTGCAGTGCTCTGTGCCCCCCAAGCCCACCCTTTTTTGAAGCCTATTAGAGCTTCTGGCTGTAACCACGTGCTTCAGAAAAAAAAACCATTGGAATTCATGCGTCTGGGGCCCTGCTTGTAGATTAAGGGGCCGGATGCATGTATGTGGCCCCCAATGAATGGGCCGCCACTGGTCAGCAGCTACAAATACTTTAGGAGACTCTTGCCTGTCCAGGGATCCAGCGCTGTCCTCAACCGGGGCAATTTTTGCTGGTCTGCGGGTTCCTGTTGCCACCATGTTGACTGTGGGAAACCAGCCGTTACTTTATGTGCCTTCACAGCTGGCTTCCCACTGTGCATGTAGGATCCGCACTGCACCTTGTGAATGGTCCCACAGCCTTCTAGGACCTGTGATGTGTCCCAAGAGGTTACGAGTAGGTAAAGGAGAACTTCCTTTGAATCACCTAGCCTAGTTTTGTCAGGTACCAGCTCACCCCCCCCCCCCCAAAAAAAAAGTTCTAAAAGTGAAATAGGAGGAGTGAAGAAGGAGGATCAGCAGAACTTCCCTATAGGAATGAGTCTTCATTAGGAGCATTAATATTGTTCAAAAAGACCAGATTCACTTCTAGCAACTCATCAAAAAGTAATTTTATGGACACAGACAAGCTTCCATGGCAAATGATACAAGTCCCCAAAATGTGGAAGGTTTACCTTGATGCCATTAATATCCCATAAGACTTTATGTGTGTAGGGTTTATTTATTTATTAAAAACAAGTACAAAACAGTCACTTAGCATGGTGAATAATTGCTTAGCAATATTAAGCAATATTTTCCTTGAATACCCAATTCTGTTCTGTTAGGAATGTAAAAAACTAGGATTTTGCCTTGAGTATGACTGGTCGATTGAAGTGAACACAGCTTCTCTGAATTTTTTTACGAAGTGAACATTCCCTAATCCTTTATTGAATCAACACCTATTTTTCAAAACTACTGGTATGCCAAAGACATCATGGATCATTCCTATACTATACAACTGAACATGCAATTTCTGTCCAACCAACGGATTCTTGAATATGCTTTACAGGACTCATGCCTTCAAATTTTAAGGCCCAAGTAGACCGCTTTTTTTGGTTAACAATAATACCTCTACTATGAACACAATACATAAGGGTTTCCAGTTTATCCCCATAGAAGAAATTAGTATGTATGATCAGCAAGCACATATCTGGAGTTATTATAACTGTGTTTACCTTATAGTAACTTCTGACTTTAATGCCTAACTCCATGCAGAAGTTCAATTTAAATAGTGCACTGTTTGTGCCTCAGTTTCCTAACTCCTCAGTCTTGATTCCAAACACCTCTTTCTAGACCATCTTGCATTTTTATGGATAAAAGCCGAAACAGTTTCCTACATGAGCAAGACTAATATCCTGCCCTGGGGACCAGTCAAAAATGCTCATTATATTCTTAAGCACTGGTCCCCACACTGCCTCCATGGGTTCTCTTTCCTCTGGAGTCTATGAGAGTGGAATATATATATATATATATATATAGATATATATATATATATAGATATATATATCTATATATATATATATATATATATATATATATATATAGATATATATATATATATATTCACTATATTACCAAAAGTATTGGAACACCTGCCTTTACACGCACATGAACGTTAATGGCATCCCAGTCTTAGTACATAGGGTTCAGTATTGAGTTAGCCCACTCTTTGTGGCTATAACAACTTAAGCTGTTCTGGAAAGGGTGTCCACAAGGTTTAGGAGTGTGTCAATGGGAGTATTTGACCATTCTTCCAGAATCACATTTGTGAGGTCAGGCACTGATGTGGTCGAGAAGGTCTGGCTCACAGTCTCCACTCTAATTCATCCCAAATGTGTTCTATCAGGTTGACAGGCCAGTCAAGTTCCCCTACCCTAAACTCACTCATCCGTGTCTTTATGGACCTTGCTTTGTGCACTGGTCTGAATCATTTAGTGGAGGGGGGATTATGGTGTGGATTTTTTTTCAGGGGTTGGGCTTGGCCCCTTAGTTCCAGAGAAGGGAACTCTTAAGGCGTTCGCATACCAAATCATTTTAGACAATTTCATGCTCCCAACATTGTGGGAACAGTTTGAGGATGGCCTATCCTGTTCCAACATGACTGCACAAACAAGGTCCATAAAGACATGGATGAGTGAGTTTGGGGTGGAGGAACTTGACTGGCCTGCACAGAGTCCTGACCTCAACCCCATAGAACACCTTTGGGATGAATTAGAGCAGAGACTGCCAGCTAGATGAGAGTGCCTGAACTCACAAATGTGCTTCTGCAAGAATGGTCTAACATTCCTAAACCTTGTGGACAGTCTTCCCAGAAGAGTTGAAGCTGTTATAGCTGCAAAGGGTGGGTCAACTCAATATTGAACCCTAAAGACTAAGACTGGGATACCATTAAAGTGCATGTGCGTATAAAGGCAAGCTTCCCAATACTTTTGGAAATATTTTGTGTATGTATGTATATATATCACTAATTTAAAAATATATATATTTATCTTACAATACTCCCTTCTGAGAGAGACCCCAGAAGATAGCAGCATAGGATATGGATGAGCTAAGACAGACACTACATCATGAAAGACAGGGGGATCATTGTGCATAGTAAGAGTTCCTATGCCTCCCCCAGTGCGGTAGGTAGTACGAAAACATTGGGGATCCATCTCCTTGTGTGGAGATTACAGAACTCTCAATTGGAGGACAATACCTAGCAAGTATTGCTAATAACTTTCTGTTGCTGTTTTTTTCTAAGCAAACCATTGTAATAGTGAAAGGAAAACACTGTTTCCTAAATTGATGTTTACTATGCATGTTGACTTGCCTTTGACGATACATAAATATTTGGGTAGAGTGTGTAGGGATCTGCTGCCCTCTAGTGGTTGTATTTGTGAATAACCTAGCTGTGCTGCTTTTCACTGAAATTAATTGTGTATGCAGTCCCTGTCTCTGAGTTGTTGGGTTGAAAATCCCAGAAGGAGGAAGTAAATGGAGAGAGAGTTCAAAGCACATGTCCTGCAATGGAGGAGCTGCTACTAACCCAGGCCAGGACCAGAGATTAATAGGCAAGTGTTCCTATGTTTAATAAATTACTATTTTTGCCCATAACTTCTGTGTGTATATATGTAAATATTTAAAGACTGGTGACAGAAGTATTTCTGTCCCCTTGTTGTTACTGTATCTCAAATGCACTATACAAGCTTGTTTGGTCTGTGACACAGTGTGTGTGTGTGTGTGTAATGGTCACCCCACTGTATCATAGTAGGTGAACCTGCTTGTTATAATAAAGTTTATATGCATCTCCTGTTATTTTAGTTAACCCTGTCCATTCTGGTCTGGGATTCTATTATAGGTTTTAGCTCAGGGCTCAACAACCAGCATACGCTAGAGCCAGGTTAAAGATCCAAAGGCCAATTAGGCAGTTAAAGGTCCAGTTGCATGGTAGATTAGAAGCTACTAGGGACTAAGATGCATAGTAGATAGGCTGATTCTGATTTCCAGTGCCAAATTACTGTTTCTGCTGGTGAGAAGTTGCATTTCAGGCTGGTTTGAAAATGGCTGGAGGTTCTCCCTATCATCTCTGATCTTGTCTTCAGGTCTCAAACACTAGGACAGATGCCGCATCACTTCGCAGGGGCCCTTGCAACTGAACTTTCAGTCCCTGGTAGTGCAACTGAAGCAAACAATCCACTATTATAGGTGGCAAGGCACTGTCAAAAGACCTCTGGGATAAAGTTGTGGACAGGCACAAGTCAGGGGATGGATCCAAAAAAAAATTCCAATGCTTTTTAAATGCCTAGAAGCACAGTGAAGTCTATTATTAAGATGTTGAAGGTATTTGGTACAACACAGCCCCTCCCTGGATCAGGACCTCACTCCAAACTGGATAAAAGAGCCAGGAGGAAACTGGTCAAAGAGGCTACCAAGAGGCCTACAGCAACTCTGAAGCAGTTGCAGGAATTTATGACAAAAAGTGGCCATTGTGTGCATGTGACAACAATATCAAAAATTCTCCACAAATGTGGCTTGTTTGAGAGAGTTGCAAGAAAAAAGCAGCTCCTGAAGAAAGGCCACATGCAGTCATGACTGAGATTTGCCAAAGAGCACCTTGAATATTCTGAGGTCACATGGTGTGAAAGGTGTTATGGTCATATGAGACTAAAATTGAAATATATTGCCTCAACACCAAACAATATGTCTGGCGGAAATCCAATACAGCTCACCATCCAAATAACACCTTTCCTACAGTAAAGCATGGAGGTCATAATATCCTGTTATGGGGGTGTTTCTCTGAAGCAGGGACTGGAGCATTTGTCAGGATAGAAGAAAAAATGGATGGGGCACAATATTGTCAAATTCTTGAGAAAACTCTGCTGCCCTCTGCCAGAAAGTTGTCAATCGGAAGAAGGTTTTCATTTCAACATGACAATGGCCTAAAAGCACACAGAAAAAATGACCAAACAGTGGTTTAAGGAGAAAAAGGTGATAGTCCTTGCATGGCTTAGTCAGAGCCCAGACTTAAACCTCACTGAAAATCTGTGGAATGACTTAAAGACTGCAGTCCACATACTATCACTATCAAATTTAACAGAACTTGAATAGCCCTGCAGAGAAGTCTAGATGTGCAAAGTTAGTAGATATATATCCTAGCAAACTAAAGTCTGGAAATAAAGCAAAAGGTAGTTGAGCATAATACTGACACAAGGGGGAAAACCTTTTTCCAACTCAGTGATTCTGTTTTTGTATTTTTTTTATCTGACACGTTGGTGTTAAAACCTTTCACTTGGATGTTATAAGTGACAGAGGACATCTATGGTCACCCTCTCAGAAATGGACAACCATGCTGTAGCCGTCTTTTGGCTATAGCGCAGACAGCAAGTGGGTTATTACCACCACTGCTCAATGCTTATTTAAATCTAAGAAGAAAATATGTAATCCAAGAAAAAGGATAGTAGAAATCGTGACATACTGACTTAGTCTTTTAAGCAAAGTATGTTACACATCTGTTATAACAGCTCATGTGCTGTCCTTATTTCTACCAAACACATACATGAAGTCAGTATTAAAATATGTTGGGAATAATTGGGGATATGGTGATGGGAAGGGTTTTGGGGAATGTGGGCTTGTGGTTTTGAAGTGTTTTTTGTGCAATCTGTTTTGACATTTTCTTAAATGTATAGAATAATTCAGTGTGGTAATGTGAAAATAGAAGCTTACAAACTATACTATGAAACTGGTTTACTACTGGCCAATGTGTATAAAGATAAGGTCTTTTCCATTAGTAAACTTTTCTATAGGTTTTAGATCTGCTGTGACTGCTGCTTCTACCAGTCAATTAAGTCCTTTTACCACTTTATAAAAACTCAGGCGTCGCAGCCAAACTAACTAAAAAAACGTTTTTTTTCCAAGTTGAAATAAATCAGATTGGGGGCGTTGCTCTGTTACATTTAAGTCACTGTTAAGTCAAGGTAAATGTAAAAGTTAAAACATCAACTGCACATCCAAAATATGTGATATTAGATAATGTTGTTGCTGACACTGCCTACAAAAATTGTACTGTTCCATAATAAGACATACAGCTTAACCACTTCAGCCCCGCCCACCGCAGTTTTACTGCGGCAGGCAGACGCTCCTGGGCAAAGTGATGTAGTACTACGTCGTTCCATCAGGAGACTCTAGGGGGTGCCCCCGTAGCAGAGAGAGAAGGACAGATGGCTGATATAAACAGAGCCGTCTGTCATTCTCCCTGGAGTGATCACAGAGGCTATGTGATCCTGCTATATAGGATCGCATGTCTCTGTGATTACTTCACAAGCCAAGCAACCTGACAGTTAGAATCAAGCCCCTGGGACACATTTAACCCCTTAATCACCAGTACAGTTAGCCCCTTCCCTGCCAGTGTCATTTTTACAGTAACAATGCATATTTTTAGCACTGATTACTGTAGTAATGTCACTGGTACCCCCAAAAGTGTAAAAAATGTCAGTTAGGGGCCTGATCTGTATGCTGCAATGTCGCAGTCCTGCAAAAAAAAAAACGCAGATTGCAGCCATTACTAGTAAAAAAACAATAAAAATGACATAAATCTTTCCCGTAGTTAGTAAACGCAATAACTTTTGTGCAAACCAATCAAAATACGATTATTGCAATTTTTTTTACCAAAAAAATATTTGGTAGAAAACAAATTGGCCTAAAATGTTTGATTTTTATTTTTTTTTTGAGAATTTCATATAATAAAATTTGAAAAATATTGTTATTTTTTCAAAATTGTCGCTTTTTTTGTTTATAGCGCAAAAAATAAAAATTGCACAGGTGATCAAATACCACCAAAAGAAAGCTCTGTTTGTGGGAAAAAAAGGACGTCAATTTCCTTTGGGTACAGCGTTGCATGACCGTGCAATTGTCGTTTAAACTTACGCAGTGCCGAATCTCAAAATAGGGCCTGGTCATTGAGCAGCCAAATCCTCCGGGGCTAAAGTGGTTAACTGCATCTCCCAAGCATGTAATGTAATTTAAATTATTTTTATTTTTTCCCGTTTCCCTTTTTATTACCGTTTTTTTTTTTTTTTACAACAGCTTGCCTATTAGCTTTGAAAATGGCCAGAATTTAGTATCATGGTTTGCTGTCTAAAGACTTCAATAGGATTAGTTGGTAAATTCTGGGTTTGAATATTTTTAACAGGATTCAGCCCTGCAATTAAATCCCAGTCAGATTTGCTCATCCCTTAATCCTGAACAGGTTGAGCACAGGTTCACCTAATAAAAGAAATAATGTCTCACTGAGTATGAATAAAGAAAACAATATCAGTATATGCCTGTATCACGCAACATAATCATTTAGCCAAAGAAACATGTGCACAATAATTTAATCAAAGCAACCAAGCTGCAGCAGAAATCAACAAATTCCAGTTATATTTACAGACCGAGAAATTGGTTGAGTGATGTAAACCAGACACTGAAAATGAATATGATAAATATAAAAGAAGAGAAACACATCCACTATTAACAGACATTTCCAAAAATTTAAGTTGTAGAATACTGGAGATGTAAATTGCTACTCATTTACATTACACATCTGGAAGTGTGGCTTATTTCATTATATCTAAAAGAAATTCATGAACTTGAGAAATGGGTTTTCACCATATTTTTCAATTTACTGCATGAATATGATTTCACCTGTGTCAACTATCCATTCCATTTGTAGATTCTGTTTCCTGTGTGCCTCAAAATATTTTACATAGCACTTTGCCATCTAAATGTTATGCCAAAAATTACCTTTTTAATGTGGCATATTTGATGTGATGTGTAAGTGTGTTTGTTTGTGCAAGCTTGTGAATAAATTTATAGAAATCTAAGAAGCAATCACAACACTTCAGTTGATGATGCAAAAAGGTTTATTCACTAGAACAATAGAGACGTACGCTGCGCATAGTAAAGAAGATGAAGCTGTCATCAATTTGACTAATACATTATGTGCAGAGAAAACAGGAATTTCTCTTGTATGTTTTCAATAATTTCCCTTTATTTACTAAGTCAGGTGAAGATTTACCTTGCAAACTGCAACATTGATCTTGCAAAGTGAACAGTTGTTGTGCCTTCAATAAACCAACTCCTTTATTACTCATTGATAGGTAGAGGAAGGTAAATCCTAACTCCAGCCATGTTTTTTTGGATAAGGCCACTTTCACTGTGTCACCTTGAGAAAGTGGCACTAAAATGTCAACTTTATCTTACAAATATGACTTTCCACAAATTAAATTGTGAAAATTTCAGCGGAGTGCTGGTGACTTCTTATCTTTTTACCTATGGCAGGCTCACACACACTCAAATAGACCCGTAAGGGATGAGTTGTCAATATAGTAGATAATGTTCAATTAATTTACAAAAATAATGTGAAGCTGTACCCACTTTAACCACCCTCTAAGCACTTTTACCCCCTTCCTGCCAAGGACAATTTTCATCTTTCAGCGCTTAAATGACAATTGCATGGTCATGCAACACTGTACCCAAACTGATTTTTTATAATTTTGTTCACACAACTAGAGCTTTCTTTTGGTCGTATTTAATCACCACTGGGTTTTTTATTTTTTGCTAAGTAAATGAAAAAAGACTAAAAATATTGGAAAAAAAACATGTCTTTCTTCATTTCTGTTATAAAATGTTGCAAATAAATTATTGTTCTTCATAAATTTAGCCCAAAATATATTCTGCTACATTTCTTTGGTGAAAATATACCAAATCAGTGTACAATTTTTAGTCCATAGGAAAGTTATAGAGTTCAAAAACTATGGTAAGTATCTGAAAATTGATCAATCCTGATGTACTGAAGGACTTAGCTCATTTCTTGAGGCCCTAAAATGCCAGGACACCACAAATACCCCCCAAATGACCCCTTTTTGGAGAGTAGACAGTCCAAGGTATTTAGGTATGAGGTATGGCAGGGTTTTTTAAGTTGTAATTTTTGTCAACATTTTTTGGAAAATTAAAAAATTAAAAAAAAAAATTTCACAACTTTTTTTTACATGCTGTCACCAGTGCAGTACAATATCATCATATTATTGTATGGCGGTGATCAGAGACACTGACTGGTGACGGTACAAAAAAAAAAGAATTATCATTTTTATTTTTTTACATACCGTGTTTGCTTACAGCAGTGAGTTACATTGCTATAAGCAAGCATTTTTCTAAATTAAACAGATTTATTCAGTTTGTTTTGTTGTGATTAGCTGTGATTGGTCAAAGCTGATTACATGGTACAGATGGACTGTGATTGGCCATGTCTATAACATGTGATCAAATTGACCAATCAAGACTGGCTTGGGCTGCTGATTTCACACCCCAACAAAATACAGGAGCCCCAAGTCTGTATCCAGGTCCTAGGTTCCCAAAGTCTGTTTGTTTTGGGGAGACATGGACCCAAATCTTAAGCAAAACCACTCCAAAGGTCCCCCAAGCACTCACCTCCCAAACAATAGAGCCCCTTCAAAAGCCAGGGCCCATAGTCAGTAGGCAAGAGGCTACCCTGCAGTCCCCTTTCAAAAGCACCTGTCATGGTACGGTCTGTCACAATACCATTCTGCAAGAGTCAGTGACAATATCAGACGTGTTCATCATTTGGTGTAATTTTCTTTGTTCATCAAACATTGGATGCCACTCTTCAGGTTTAATGTAGATCCATATTTCTGGACAGCATAACTAAATAAGAATTTACATCATGGGACATTTTTTATTTTTTAAAATAAAAGCGGTGTTAAAGGAGGTTTCCAGTTTCCAATAAGCCCCCTGCCTGCAGACCTCCACATAAACCTGGCTAAAGTGTTGAGGAAGAGGCCCTCATCAACATGGGGGGAAGGTACACTAGGGCGTCCCCCAAATAGTTTGGTATAAATTTTATGGGGGACCCCACGCCTTTTTTTTTTTTACTTGTGTGTGGGGGTTACTCATTAACATAAATATCAGACCATTAAAGTACTTTTGCATTTTTAATGCTGGTCTTAAGACTTTATTCAAATTGCTGCTCCCTGTCAAATGGAATGAATTAAATGTTTTGTTTTGCTTTCATACATGTCCCCAGTGCAATGCCTCATGCAATTTGTTTGACAATCTGTTGACACTTTACTTGTGTTCTTTGAGCCTGACTAAAACCAGCCCCTCATATGTTCAGTTTGTCCCTATTCAGAAGAATACAAAAAACAGGACTTAGCCAGCCATGACCATATTTGATCACTGATATCATTGCTATCCCTGCCCCTTTTACTTATATAGCTGATGACAGTACCATTGGGATTGGACAACATCTTGGGTTTTTATTTTTAAGAAGGTTGGTAGGCAGCCGACATTGTGCTTGACAATGGAGGGGCATTTTTTGGGGATTCCTATTTTAATTTAGCACTTGCCAACTGTTTTGGTGTTTCTTTTTCATGGTTACACCACTTTGTCTGTGAATGAGTAGGAATACTATATACCCCTTACTCATTCATGTTGGGGGACAGGACCTGGGCACCACCCCCCCCCCAGCCTGGTTGCATGTCTGGTATAAGTAGTCCTAATTAGATTAGATCTCCCAGTAGTCTACATGGTCTCTTGGCTGGCTCTGCAACTGCTGTTTCTTGCTGAGTGCTGTGCATGTGTTCTGATGTTGATGACATTACAGCTTGTAATTTATATATGATCATAAGTAGATAGATATTTCTCTGTACCTAGTACATTAAATGACTAGCATGGTTCTAATAGGCTACTTTAACCTCCCTGGCGGTATGATTCTGTCAGGAATTCTGTTCCAAAAGCGGTACAATTCTTTTCATGGAAATTTGGCGTTATGTATTATAGGCCTACAATTCTTAGTAATTACTGACTTAAACCTGACCAAAACAAGTCTCTAGTAGACATCCCAGATGTGATAAATTTGAAACACAAACAAGTGAATTATAATCGAATCAATAATATTATTTTATTATTTAATATATAATATATATAATAAAATTATATTATTGATTAGATTATAATTCATGCGTTATATATTATATATATATGTGTGTATATATATATATATATATGTGTGTATATAGATATATATATATATGTGTGTGTGTGTGTGTATATATATATATATATATATATATATATAAAACGCATGAATTATAATCGAATCAATAATATAATTTTATATATATATATATATATATATATATATATATATATATATATATATATATATATATATGTGTGCGTATATAGGTATATATATATATATATATATATATATATGCATATATATATATATATATGCATATATATATATATATATATATATATATATATATGCATATATATATATGCATATATAATATAAAATATGTTATGTGTTTTGTGCAACGTTTTTTTTTTTTTTGAATTTCCCTCTCTAGTTCCGCTCCCATGCAGCATTGCTGCTGCAGGGAACAGAACTAGGAAGTCCTCCTACCGACAGACGAGTGGCGGAGATCTCGGCTGGCGGTCACAGCAATGAGAGCTCATCGCTGGATCGCCAGGATAAGGTAAGAGATGCTCCGCTGCGCTGTCTGCATAGCTCTGCCATTCACCCCGAGCGTGACTCGGGGATACCGATAATAGCAGAAAATTCCTACCCCGAGTCACGCACGGGGATACCGCTAGCGAGGTTAAGTAACAACTGCACTCTGTATTCTGCGCGGTATAAGACATGTTTCTGACCACTGCACTCTGTACACAAGGCTGTATATGGCATGTACCTTGCCACTACACTCTGTACAAAGGGCTGCATATGACATGTTCCTGACCACTGCACTCTTTATTTTATAATGTTTAACAGTTGCTGGTTGCTAAGTAGTCATGATAGTAATGACGTTCTTCTTTAAGGTTGCATAATTATTGGAACAATTACATTTTTTGCAAATGATAGTGTTGAGGTTTATATATGTCTGCTAGACTCTCACTTGTGGCAAAGTCATTAAAGCATACAGTATTTTTTGGGTACAAGGACTGTAAGTATGCCTACATTTAAAGACCCTCCAACTGTTGGCACAATTCTCAAAACTAACAATTTGCTGTGACATCTCTGCCTTGAAGGCCACATAGACTCTGGGCCTAAATAGGACGCTTAGTTTTAAATAATTTCTATACACAGCCCAACATCTATCTCCTCCCCATATACTAGACAGTGAATTACAGACTTGGATCTACTGAGTGTGTATAAGGGTATGGAGACCTAGCAGTGGTATTTGATTTGTCCCCCATTAAGTATGGAATATGGTGAAAAATTGATTTAGAGTTTATTGTAATTGATGGTGCTTTATGGGTGTGGGGGAACTAGTTTGATGAGTTGTTGCTGTTTGGAATGGTGGCCTTTTTTTAATAATCCTACCCCATGTGCTCTTGGGTATCATGTACATTTGGACCTAGTGGATCCTAGGGTCAGACTTGGGAGGAGGGGGTGCTGTGGATGTGGAAAACTGTGCTCGCCCAAATAACATCCTTTTCACTTCCATATAAGGATGGGGACCAATGAGTGAGTTGGGATAGATTGGTGGAGGTGAGTGCTTTGATATATTGCATTACATTAAAGGTGATAAATTATATAAATCCTGGTATATGTGGTGATTGGCTCCATTATTTTAACATACAGATACAGTATTTGGTGGTGGAGCGACTGGGGAGATGGACCTGTAGGAGGTGGAAATGTTGGGGTGTAGGCTTCTACTTATTGAACAAAATTGGGCCCCATTAATTCTCTGGCCCTACTTGCAGCTTGGATTACCTCTCTGCGAGCTCTCCCCTTGAAGCTGAAACCCACAATTGGTATTTCGGGTGTGGGCAATCCCTCTACTGATACTCGCTGAAAGGCACATTTTCTGGGTATGCTGTATACCTGATGTATACCGGGGCTCCTGAAAGCCTGGTTACTCTGCTTCATATCCAGCTTATGGAACTTGAACAGTTGACTCAGCATCAGGTAGGAGTGATATATGTGCACAGTGACTGTAAAAAGTAACCACAGAGATAGTGACCTTTGAAACCAGCTCAGGATCAGTTTGCCCTGTGTCCCCTATCCTATGGCACAGTGCAATACAGAGGAGAGACTTTCCACTGTTCTAGGAACTGCAGGGGGGAACCCCAACCTCTTTGAACCTAAGGTTGATGAAAATGCT
>NC_138770.1:565771292-565823792 GCF_965119305.1 Pelophylax lessonae | reverse complement strand
CCCATATTCCCATATCTTCTTACAGTCCCACCAAAAATATGCCATAGTGCCCTTTTGATTACAACCTCTCCAAAACAGCGGCGATTTTTCTGGCTGATATTTTTGTGCCTTACAAGTTGTAATATACTATCTCCCAATACATTTATAGCTCATTTTTTTGTGTTTTTTGTCTCTTGCCAAACCATGTACAGCCCTTAGTACTTTACTCACTTGTTGCTTTTTTATACGTGACTCTAACTCCTTTTCCCATTTTTCGATGAATTTAGGTATTTCTGATCCCTTCAACAGCATAAGTATTTTATAAATTTGGGATATATTATGTTTCAATTTTGTCTGTGAATTACACAATTGCTCTATTGGATTTAAATTCTTCTCCGATCTAATTGGTTGTGGTATGTGGTAGTGTTGTCACAAAATGTTTTAATTGCAAATACCTCCATTCATCTAATATTAAAAGTTCTCCTTTGTGCCTCAATTCCTCATATGAACAAATTTTCTCTTTGTATTAGTCCATTTTATCATTTGTGTTAATACTATAGCATTGTAATATCTTTTAAAATCTGGTGCAGATAAACCCCCTTTCTTTGCCCTTTCTTAACCAGTTGCCGACCGCCCACCGCAGATATACTGAGACAGGGCGGCAGGGCAGCTCAGCTGCGCAAAATCACATATATCTATGTTATTTAGTGTACACGGTCTCGGCTGCGCACGCACACCGCTGGAGGAGTGGCGGCAATTGCCACCGACCTCCCGCAATCATCAGAGAAACTGACAGAAGACCCGTCTGCTTATGTAAACAAAGAAGGCAAGTCTTCTGTCACACAGGCAGGGAGAGATCAGGAGTTTCAGCTAAGCTGAAACCCCGATCTCTCTGTGCCTGTCACAGAGCCCATCCCCCCACAGTTAGTAAGCATTGCTAGGCAAACATTAACCCCTTTGATCACCCCCAGTGTTAACCCCTTCCATGTCATTTATACAGTAAAATTTCATATTATTTACAACTGATTACTGCATCAATGTCACTGGTCCCCCAAAAGTGTCAAAAATGTCAGTTAGGGGTCCGATCTGTCCACTGCAATGTCGCAGTCCCGCTAAAAATCGCTGATCGCCGCCATTACTAGTAAAAACAAAAAAATAAATAAAAAGTCCAAAAATTTATCCCGTAGTTTGTAAATGCTATCACTTTTGCGCAAACCAATTCAAATACGCTTTTTGGGATTTTTTTACCAAAAATATGTAGCAGAATACAAATTGACCTAAACTGATACCTAAACTGATAAAAAAATTTGATTTTTTTAATTTTTTTTATTGAGAAAGTTTCATAGCAGAAAGTAAAAAATATTGTGTTTTTTTTTTTTCAAAATTGTCGCACTTTTTTGTTTAAAGCGCAAAATCTGAAAACCGCAGACGTGATCAAATACCACCAAAATAAAGCTCTATTTGTGGGAAAAAATTGTATTTGAGTACAGCGTCGTACGACCGCACAATTTTTCATTAACGTAACGCAGTGCTGAATCACAAAAAATGACTTGGTCATTAAGGGTGTAAAACCTTCTGGAGCTGAAATGGTTAAGCTGGATACACACTATACTATACAATTTTCTTTAGATTTTTTTCCTTTAGATTTACCAAAACCATATAATATGAGGTCAGACCTAAACACTTTCAATTTGTATGCAATCAGGCAGGCCCTTGCACTACATAGTTCAAGGTAAATCTAAAGGAAATTTACCAAAAAAAAGTACCAGAAACTGTATTCTTGGCTGTATTCTTGGCTTCCTGTTTTGCCATATGAACTTTGAAAACATTGACTGCTTCTAACTTCTGGTTGTGCAAATAAGCTTTGACAAAACACCTGAAAGCCAATTGGTTTCGGTGCAGAGCTGCACCAGATTTTTCACTCTCCAGTTTAGTAAATCAATCCCACAAGCAAATCCACCCATATGCATGTAGCCTTAAAAGTCCATCATGTCTTCTATACATATTTTGTAAAATATATACTAGATGTGGTACCCTCCATTTTTAGCCCACCTTTTGGTATCCTTACCAATAAAATGGTTACCAGGACAATTAAAGAGAGTAAGGGCTCTTTCACACGGTCCGCCTCCGTAGGCGGATCCGTGCTTCTCAGCGGGGATCGATCCGCGATCCTCGCTGAGCCGGCGGATGACAGCTCCGTCACCGCTTGCAGTGCGGAGAGTGAGTTGTCACAGCCCCCGCTGCTCTCTATGGGGAATCGGATGAGAGCGGACCGCCTGTCCGCTCTCATCCGATCCCATCTGATCCGATCCCCAGGACGGATGGAAAATAGGGTTTCCATCCGTCCGGATTTCACGGACAGGATCAGATGCGGATGGCTGCGGGTGTCAGCGGACATGTCACCGCTGACATCCGCTGCTCCATAGGGCTGAATGGGGCATCCGATCAGATCCGCCTAAAAAACTGACAGGCGGATCTGATCGGACCGCCCGTGTGAAAGAGCCCTTAATCTACTCAGTGGGGACTTTCACCAGCAAAAAAAAAACTTGACAGAGGTTTTAATCATACACGTTTGGTCACACCAAATGGTTTGATTTAGGGTTTTCTGTTTTCTGCACTTTATACGAAGCTATAAATAGTAAAAAAAAAAATAAGTAATTTACGGTGTCTTATTGTGAAAAAAAAATCTATATGCTGTATATAAAAAATATATTATATACTGTATATATTAGAATATTAAGGTCTGTACACACTATGTAAAGTGTATGATATGGTATAAAAGTATTACTAAGAAAGCTAAGTGTTATTTCAGCAGTATATCTTAGAAATGTGACATAAATAAGTCTTGTTAACAGCGCCAATAAAATAATATCAAATCATTTAATGACTGCTATTTAGATATTTTTTCTATCATTGCAAGAATGTTCCCACAATTTCTTCTTCTACTAAATCTTTTCACAATTGGTTCTTAATGTTTATAATAAACTCTAGCAAAATGCTGTACACACTTCCCAGAAATAAACTCCCATATAACTAGTTAAAATAACAGTAGAGCAGAGTTGATTTCAATAAAAGTAATAATATGAATACACTATATTTAAAAAGATGAAAAGAAAAAGTTAAAACAACTTTGTGTGTTTAAAAAGTTCAAAAACAGAGGCAGTAGGTTAAGTGCCGGTTCACATATATGCAATGCGGGAACCCTGCGAATCCACTGTGGGTTCCCGCATCGCATTCAACTCGCAGGCAGTTCACACTGCCATATGCGAATCACTGGGGGTGTCAATACAAAGGTAACGACACCCCCAGATAAGTTTGCATATCGCAGTGCAAACTGTCAGTTTGGACATGAATCAGATCGCATAGGTGTGAACACCTACGCAATCTGATTCTGGTGCAGACCCAACAAAGGGTCCTGTGCAAGTTGTGTCCGAATCCGATGCAAATTCAGCCAAACATTGCATGTGATTTGTAGAGCAGTGCCCTGAAACACATGCGATGTCTGTCATTGCACATATGTGAGCAGGGACTTAAGGTGGTTCTAAAGCCAGAACATTTTTTTATATCTTGATGCATCCTGTTCATTAAGATACAAACCTTCTGTGTACAGCAGCCCCCCTCAGCCCCCCTAATACTTACCTGAGCCCCATCTCCAACCAGCAATGTTGCAGGAGAGCCTTGGGTGTCTGGGACTCTCTCATTTTTGTCATTGTACCACATTTTATCATTGCTCCTGGTTATGCTACATTTTACTGTACTTTATGACTAAGGCGGCTAGGACCATGAATAGTATTCCTGTTGTCATTTCAAAAAACCAATAAACAATTTGGAAGAAAAAAAAAACAGTTTCAGTGGGGTGTACTTACTTTTTCAAATGACTATATGTACACAGGGGTAGACAGACAAAAAATAATCCAAAAAGTACTGTAAATTGTGTCTTGGTGCCTCTTCCTGGCTAGATGGTGATCTAGCAACTGATTTACTGTTGCCGCTTAGTAAATACACAGTAGTTCCTTGTCACAGGGAGCACTTGACAGAACAGTTCAAGGCAAGATTCTCACATGGTAGTGACTAAGGATGATCGAACTTTTGAAAAGTTCGGTTCGACCAGAACACCCGAATTTTCCAAAAGTTCGGTTCGGATTTCAGAACCCCATTGAAATCAATGGGACCCGAACTTTGGTAATCAAAAACCACAATTTTTAAGCCCTAAAACCCAATAAATGCCCCTAAAAAGTGCCTAGGGTTCTTGGTCATGCCCCATTAACTATTAATCACACAAAAAAAGTTCTTAAAAATTGTCATTTTTGATAAAAAAAGCCAATTATTGAAAAAATTAAAATAAAAAAAGAGAGATTTTTTGATTTTTACTTTGGATTTAGTATCTGGGGGTCTAAAAGGTGTGCATGTGAAGTTTCAGCTCTGTAGCATGTCCAGAACCATGAAAAAAAAAAAGATAATTTTTTAGTAGAACAGGGATGTGGGTCGGGACCCTCCTTTAACTTTAACACCTATATGATCTTTTTTTCTGGTTCTGGACATGCTACAGAGCTGAAACTTCACAGGTACACATTTTAGACCCCCCAGACACAAAATCACACAAAAAAAGTTCTTAAAAATTGTCATTTTTGATAAAAAAGCCAATTATTGAAAAATTAAAAAAAAAAAGAGGTACTATCACACCTATATATGTCTAGGTGTGTATATAAATATATGTATGTGTGTATATATACCACTATACACAAGTTCAGATGTTTTGCCTGCCTCAAAAGAACCCAAAAAAATGCCAAAAAAACGCTAGCATCAAAAAAAAATGCCCAGGTGTGTTTTTGCTGGCATTTTTTGGGGGGTTTTGGAGGCAGGCAAAACATCTAAACTTGTGCACAGTACCACTATACACAAGTTCAGATGTTTTTCCTGACTGCAAAGAACCCAAAAAAATGCCTGCTTTGAAACCGGCAAGGTGTGGAGAGAAGCTAACCCCCTGAGCTGAAAGTTTTCTAATACATACAATCCTTTTTTTTTTCTGGTTCTGGACATGCTACAGAGCTGAAACTTCACAGGTACACCTTTTAGACCCCCCAGACACAAAATCACACAAAAAAAGTTCTTAAAAATTGTCATTTTTGATTAAAAAAAAGCCAATTATTGAAAAAATTTAAAAAAAAAAAAGAGATTTTTTGATTTTTACTTTGGATTTCAGATCTGGGGGGGGGGGGGGGGGTCTAAAAAGTGTACATGTGAAGTTTCCGTTCTGTAGCATGTCCAGAACCATAAGAAAAAGATTGTTTGTATTAGAAAACTTTCTGACAGGGGGTTTGCTTCGCTGCTGTAACACCTTGCCGGTTTAATAGAAGGCATTTTTTTGAGTTCTTTGCAGTCAGGAAAAACATCTGAACTTGTGTATAGTGGTACTGTGCACAAGTTCTGATGTTTTGCCTGCCTCCAAAAACCCCCGAAAAATGCCAGCAAAAACACACCTGGGCATTTTTTTTTTGACGCTAGCGTTTTTTTGGGCATTTTTTGGGTTTCTTTTGAGGCAGGCAAAACATCTGAACTTGTGTATAGTGGTGTATATACACACATCCATATATTTATATACACACCTAGACATATATAGGTGTGATAGTAGCAGAAATATATGCTTGCGCTAATGAAATCATTTACAGTAATATATTTCTGCTACTATCACACCTCTTTTTTTTTTTAATTTTTTCAATAATTGGCTTTTTTATAAAAAATGACAATTTTTAAGAACTTTTTTTGTGTGATTTTGTGTCTGGGGGGGTCTAAAAGGTGTATCTGTGAAGTTTCAGCTCTGTAGCATGTCCAGAACCAGAAAAAAAAAGGATTGTATGTATTAGAAAACTTTCAGCTCAGGGGGTTAGCTTCTCTCCACACCTTGCCGGTTTCAAAGCAGGCATTTTTTTGGGTTCTTTGCAGTTAGGAAAAACATCTCAACTTGTGTATAGTGGTACTGTGCACAAGTTCAGATGTTTTGCCTGCCTCCAAAACCCCCCAAAAAATGCCAGCAAAAACACACCTGGGCATTTTTGTTTTGACTCTAGCGTTTTTTTTTGGCATTTTTTGGGGTTCTTTTGAGGCAGGCAAAACATCTGAACATGTGTATAGGGGGTATATATACACATATATGTCTGAATTTATACCCCTAGACATATATAGGTGTGATAGTAGCAGAAATATATTACTGTAAATGATTTCATTAGCGCAAGCATTTATTTCTGCTACTATCACACCTATATATGTCTAGGGGTATATATTCAGACATATATGTCTACATATACCCCCTATACACATGTTCAGATGTCAAGTCTGACATCAAACATGTCCTCAAAAAAGCACTGGCAGTGGCAGCCCCTGCAGCATAAAAAATGCTTGGCTGGTGAGAAGCCATATGGGTGTGCCGAAGCTATTCAGAAAAATGATCTTTTCTCTATAGCGGTCACCCTGCTATGGAAGGGTTTTGTCACCCTGCCATAGCAGTCACTGCCAGTTAACCCTACACTACACTACGGTCCCCTTACACTTAACACTTTCCCTACAGAAACTAAATTTTTGAAGCTAACTTAAGTGTAAAGGAGCACTCTACCTACACTAGATATCCCTTTCCTCACACTAAAAATAGCTAAATGACACTTTTAAAGTAAAATTAACAGAACTGCTTCCACTCTCTTCCATGTCCAGTATAACAATGCTAGGAATATGGCGGGGGCGATCTTATATACTGGGGGGCGTGTGACGGTACTAGCCGTCACTATGGGTGACGGATCACCCTGTCCCTGGATTGTAAACCCCTTTGTGTCATTTTCTTATGAGTTTGGGACATTGCATTTTATTTTCCCTTTATTCATCCTCTGAACAACTGACTCATGGCATTGAGTTAATGTAATGTAATGTTACAACCCATCCCCCCCCCCCCTCCTGTTTCTGTGTCTAAGTGTGTGGATTCATGGCAGACAATGGTCTGAGTTGGAGACATCTCTCCGCAGGGGGTGTGTATTAAGACTGCTTGTTTCAAATGTACAAATGTTCAGTTCTCATTGGTTGGTTCCCTTCCCCCCCTTATGTGGAAAGGCTAAGGGGAGTTTCCCTAACTGTATGTAAAACTGTGTCTTGGAATGTAATAAACGGTTTAAGCTCTGCATGGTTAACCCTCAACACCTGTGTGGATTGTCTCGTGATTGAGGGGTTAAGAGCTGGATATGGCTTCTCTGCAGGCTGTGGGTGCGTTTGGAGGACAGGAGACACAGATTCGGCGGATGTGCCCACCTGGGGTACAAAGATCCGTTACATTGGTTGGCAGCGGTGGGATGTCTCCTGCAGTCCAGGACATCCAAACCACCACCAGGATTCAAGATCTGGGCAGCTGCCGAGGAGTGATACGGGGACCAGCCAGCATGAGAGCGGAGTTCGGGAGGAGGCTGCAAGGCATGCGGAAGCACCATCGGGGACCAGCGACAGAGCACACCAGGCTCGGCTGGGAGGATGTGATCCGCCGGCAACTCTGGCATGAGGCGCTAAGCCACGAGCGGCACCATCAGGGGAAGATCCTTCCCTCCTCCACAGAGATGTACCGGACGCAGTACTGTGCGCGAGAGGTGTTCCTGAGGGAACGACCGCGAGATGAAGGGAAGACGGAGTTCGGAAGATTGGTCCAGGAGGAAATGAGGCTGGACGCCAGCTACAGAGCCCTCCGGTGGTTCGCGGCTCAACTGTGGCCAGGTACAGCAGATGGCAGCCCAACAGAAGGCGTTGGCTATGGCGGCGTGGGGCTGCTCCATCAAAAAATGTACGGAGACCCAGACTTTGGGAGCGATGAGGAGTGGCGGCTGGAACACATTCTGGATTTCCGAGATGAGGTGCTGGACCTCCCCGACGAGGCGTGTGACCTGGAGGAATTGGAGTTCCTGGTTGAGCAGGAATGGGAGCTCGAGATTGCCTACAAGCGGCTGTTTGACGGTGATCAGCAGCCTGGCATGGCTCCCGTTGCCTGGGACTGTCCGAGAGAAATAGCAGACAGTCACGAAGATGAGAAGCAAATGGGGCCAGGGGTGACCCTGCGTTTTCCCGTACTAACTGCAATGGAAGAAGCAGCGATGATACAGAGGGCACTGCGAGCGCTAGAATGCCGGAACGCACCGGAGGTCCCCCAGGCAGCGAGACAAGCTGATAGCATGAAGGTCTCAGAAGGGGGAGTTGAGACAGGCGCTGGAAGGCTGGGAAATGGTGATCAGCAGCAAGTCCAGAGTATCTCATCTGGTGCCCCAGCAGAAGCATTGGCTACAGGGCAGAGTGCCCCTGGCATCTGCCCAGCATCAGAAAAAGAGTTGGATCCGGAGAGTCTGAGAGAGGATCTGCGTGAGCTGTTTTCCCAACAGCAGATACCCCCACCGGGAGTAGAGGAAGCAATTCTCCCTCCCCAACAATTGGACACTACCCCAGCGTTTATCCCCCCAGCAGAAGAGCTGGCTACGGGGCAGAGTGCCGCTGGCCTCTGCCCAACCTCAGAGGTAGATCCAGGGAGTCCGAGGGGTGACCTCAGTGAGCCGTTTCCCCAGCACTTGGACACTACCCCAGTGTTTATCCCCCCAGCAGAAGCGCTGGCTACGGGGCAGAGTGCCGCTGGCCTCTGCCCACCCTCAGAGGTAGATCCAGGGAGTCCGAGGGGTGACCTCAGTGAGCCGTTTCCCCAGCACTTGGACACTACCCCAGTGTTTATCGCCCCAGCAGAAGCGCTGGCTACAGGGCAGAGTGCCCCTGGCATCTGCCCAGCATCAGAAAAAGAGTTGGATCCGGAGAGTCTGAGAGAAGATCTGCGTGAGCTGTTTTCCCAACAGCAGATATCCCCACCGGGAGTAGAGGAAGCAATTCTCCCTCCCCAACAATTGGACACTACCCCAGTGTTTATCCCCCCAGCAGAAGCGCTGGCTACGGGGCAGAGTGCCGCTGGCCTCTGCCCACCCTCAGAGGTAGATCCAGGGAGTCCGAGGGGTGACCTCAGTGAGCCGTTTCCCCAGCACTTGGACACTACCCCAGTGGTTATCCCCCCAGCAGAAGCGCTGGCTACAGGGCAGAGTGCCGCTGGCCTCTGCCCACCCTCAGAGGTAGATCCAGGGAGTCCTAGGGGTGACCTCAGTGAGCCGTTTCCCCAGCACTTGGACACTACCCCAGTGTTTATCACCCCAGCAGAAGTGCTGGCTACAGGACAGAGTGCCCCTGGCATCTGCCCAGCATCAGAAAAAGAGTTGGATCCGGAGAGTCTGAGAGAGGATCTGCGTGAGCTGTTTTCCCAACAGCAGATATTCCCACCGGGAGTAGAGGAAGCAATTCTCCCTCCCCAGCAATTGGACACTACCCCAATGTTCATCCCCCCTGCAGAAGCGCTGGCTACAGGACAGAGCGCTGATGGTCTCTGCCCAGCATCAGAACCAGAGATGAAGAATCCGGGAGACAGTCCCTGCAAGATACCTTCTCAGCGGCTGGTAACTACACCAGGAGAAAAGCAAGTACCTTTTTCTCCCCAAATGCATAGCCCTACCAGCCTACATTCCCTACCAGCGGAAGCGCTGGCATCAGGGCAGAGAATTATTCAGCTCCCCCCAATATCTGCAACCCAGCCCCGGATCAGAGGAGTGCAGACAGCTGTTCCCACTCTGCAGCGGCTGTTTTTATTCATGGGAGACCCTATGTGCGGTTTTGCTCCCCAGCGCCAGAGTCGTTCTTTTACTTTTCCTGGTTGCCTGGGGTGGAAGTTTGTGACTAACACAGGTCCAGACCAGTTGAGGGTCAGGAACCTCGTTAGCCTGTTTTTAAAAGGGGAGAAATGTGACAGAACCCACTGTCACTGTGTGTTTTGGAGGGGACTGTGTGCAAGCCTCCTACCGACAGACTATGGGCCAGAAGATACTGGAGTTTGGCGCTGCAGCCTTTTGACTTTACCATCCACTACTGCCCTGGGAAGCAAAACGGCAACGCCGACGAATTATCCAGGCAAACAGACATTGACTCTTTGGGATTTGTTACCCGACTAATTCAGGCACAGACCAGTTGGAGGTCTAGTACCTGGATTAGTCTACCTTTGGGGGGAAGAGATGTGACGGTACTAGCCGTCACTATGGGTGACGGATCACCCTGTCCCTGGATTGTAAACCCCTTTGTGTCATTTTCTTATGAGTTTGGGACATTGCATTTTATTTTCCCTTTATTCATCCTCTGAACAACTGACTCATGGCATTGAGTTAATGTAATGTAATGTTACAACCCATCCCCCCCCCCCCCCCCCCCTCCTGTTTCTGTGTCTAAGTGTGTGGATTCATGGCAGACAATGGTCTGAGTTGGAGACATCTCTCCGCAGGGGGTGTGTATTAAGACTGCTTGTTTCAAATGTACAAATGTTCAGTTCTCATTGGTTGGTTCCCTTCCCCCCCTTCTGTGGAAAGGCTAAGGGGAGTTTCCCTAACTGTATGTAAAACTGTGTCTTGGAATGTAATAAACGGTTTAAGCTCTGCATGGTTAACCCTCAACACCTGTGTGGATTGTCTCGTGATTGAGGGGTTAAGAGCTGGATATGGCTTCTCTGCAGGCTGTGGGTGCGTTTGGAGGACAGGAGACACAGATTCGGCGGATGTGCCCACCTGGGGTACAAAGATCCGTTACAGGGCGTATTCACTAATGATTGGTCTAGGGACCCCCTAGTCACTCCAGTCACATTCCTAGCATTCTCCTGCCCCCTCAATTGGCTTTTGCTAATGGTTCTGGTCCAATCACAGGCTTTTAAAGCCCATTTCCTGAAGCATTGCATTTTGGGCGGTTCTGGTTGCCGAGTTCCGAACTTTTTGGGCAAAAAGTTCTAAATTCGGCCGAACCTCGAACACCCAATGTTCGGGCCGAACCGATGGTCGACCCGAACCGTTCGATCATCCCTAGTAGTGAAAACTCCCTGGAAAATTCCAATAAAAGTTACTGTGCTAAAATATTGATGGCAACGTAGCTTAGACTCCATCTTTATGATCCCAGGGCATCACTTATTCTAGACAAATAAAATATACTGCATATGCTGATTCACAAAGCATCCTTTAAAAGCAATATCTGTTCCTGTGAACTCACATTGCTTGTAATTGGTACACTATTTTTTTTATTTGGTAACAGGCATATCATTTTTCTCTGCAATCACCTAAGTACCATTAAGTCCCGGTTTACATTAGTGCGATGGCAGACATCGCATGTGATTCGGAGCGCACTGCTGTGCAAATCACATGCGATATCTGTGCGATGCGAATTCAGCCATACAGATTGTATGGCTAATTTCGAATCTGATTCAGACTGAACACGCACAGGACCCTTTTTTTGGGTACGCAGTAGAATCGGATCGCATGGTGGTTCACACCAATGCGATCCAATTCATGTCCGAACTGTCAGTTCACACTGCGATATGCAAACTGATCTGAGGGTGTTGTTAACTTTGTATTGATAACCCCGGCGATTCACATATGGCAGTGGGAACTGCCTGTGATTTGAATGCGATGCAGGAACCCGCAGTGGATTCGCAGGGTTCCCGCATCGCATATGTGTGAACCGAGCCTTAGTCTGAGGGCCAGAAAATAAATGATCAGACACCAAAGTATAAGTATTACATTTAATTGCACTCAAAAAACAAATCCTTTACTTGAATACACCTAACCTTAAAGTGATAGTAAACTAAAAATTATACATTTTCTGCCTTAAAATCCTTAATAATAAGGGCCAGTTCACACCACATGCGGTCCAGTGTGTTTTTTGTCTGCATCAAAAACACATGGATAGTAGGTTATATGGTTTTCAATAGCATAGTTCATAACAGTGCAGTCAGTTCCAGTGCGTTCCAGTTCCAGACGAAAGCTGTAAAATGCATCAAAAACACACCGAACGCACCAAAAATGTACTGGAACACATATGTCCTTATTTAAGGTGAAGAAAAAAAGAGGGGAAAAAAATTCACTGCAACGCATCAAAAAAGCGCTAAAAACTCATCAAAAACACACCAGAATGCATCAAAAACGCGTCAAAAACACACATGCAGAAAAGCATCTGGAATGCATCCGGACTGCATCTCTATGATGTAAACTGGCCCTAAATGTATATGTTGCTATTTCTACATTTTTTCTAACTAGGGTTGCAGCGATACTGGTATGCATGCCGATACCAAGTATTTGCACGAGTACTCATACTCGTACAAATGCTTGGATACCTGAAACTGATACTTTTTCAGTGTGATTTGGGCTCAAATAAAATGAATGGGCTCAAATTGCACTGCAAAGAATTGCATGCAATGTAAACAGGAATTTCTGTCTGAATTGCATGAGGTTTCCTGCACTGCTCCTCTGTGAACCCAGGCTTGCCATAGTGACTTCAGCTTGGGTTTACACAGGAGTGGTGCAGGAAACCGCATGTGATTCAGACAGGAATCGCATCGCATCCCCGTTCAAGTCATATTCGATTCTTTTCAGTGCATTTTGTATGGGCTCAAATTGCACACCAGAGGTATTGATACTTGGTTTTGGCAAGTATTTGAATATATCAGTACTCATACTTGCTGGTAGAAAAAAAGGGTATTGGTACAATCCTAGTTCTAACCTTTGCTGTTCTCTTGCAATCGAAGCTGGAGCACTTTCATGATGTCACCAATGCTATTTCTAAATTTGTTCTAACTAGGGTTGCAGTGATACTGGTATCGGTGCCGATACCAAGTTGATGGTACTAACCGTCACTATGAGTGAAAGACAGAAAATTAATGGTTTGGATTGCTTCAATATTTGTCAGCAATATCTTCATAAAGAAATATGAAGATTTAATACCACCTTACACAGTGTATTCCATGCTTTTTTGTGAGAGAGACACACAGACTTTCATTCGCAGACTTCCCTATTCTTTGTGTATTGGGAGGGAATGTGTATTGTGTTAAAGTTTACCTGTCTCATTGTTAAATGTTAATTACCTCACATTGTTCTGTCCAGATGGCTAGATAATTTGTTTTGTTTCTGTATACACTTCACTTTCATCTGCATATGCTTCTGTAATCAGGCAGAGAGGAGGGATTGTGTACACTGTATGGGAGTGTAAAACTCTGTCTTCATTGGATTGTAAATGTCATGTCCAGTTCTCCACAAGGTCCACCTGGGCGGTAACCTTGTCCGGGAAAACTGTATAAAAGTATGTTTCTTGTTCAATAAAGGGTCTAGTTCCCCCTCAATCTAGAGTCCTGTCTCTTGTTGGGGGAATATGCTACAAGGGATTGCTATGGTCTTCCATACTCCCTTGGATAGTAACTAAGCTCTTCTAAGAACTTGTGTAAGAGCTTGTTCTGCTGCACTCTCTGGGGAAAGAGAGGTTCACCCACGGGAACCTGGAGCCTTGTCGTAGGTCCAGGGTGGGTAGGAGATGGCAAGACCCTAACCAAGCTGCAGCGGTTTGTGGGGTCTGAAGTGGTTACGGTGTCTGGTGGAGTGCTTGGAGCATCCGTCAACGGAGGTGCCCGGTCAGGGTGCCGGTTGATCCGTTACACCAAGTATTTGCATGGGTACTCATATTCGTACAAATGCTCGGATACCTGAAACTGATACATTTGAAGTGTGATTTGGGCTCATACAAAACGAATGGGCTTAAATCGAAATGCAAAGATTTGCATGCATTGTGAACAGGAATTTCTGTCTGAATCGCATGAGGTTTCCTGCACTGCTCCTCTGTGAACCCAGGCTTGCCATAGTGAATTCAGCTATACTCTGTATTGGTACAACCATAGTTCTAACCTTTGCCATTCTCTTGCAATCAAGGCTGGAGCACTTTCATGACGTCACCAATGCATGCGCATATATGTGGCTATTTACGGCATGTATTGTGTGCCGTCAGCCTGTTCCAGCTGATGCCATGCCTCCGTCATGTACTCTTTGCGGCATTGCATTTCAATCCCACAAGAGTACAATCCTTTGCACAGTTTCTTGAAACACTCCATGTGACTTGCTATGTCACATGGGGGTGTAAACAGCAGGAGAGGTCATGGGATATTGTAGACATGCTTAAGTGCAATAGTAATCCTGAAAGAAAATGAGGCTTGGTTAGCAGAAAGAGCAGACGTTTTAGACTCCATTGATGCAGAAGAGAACAGTAGCAATGTTTCCAGCTTCGTAAGGGAGACGAATAAAAAAAAATAAGCAGGAAAACAGTAAGAAGGGAATGAGGAGGTTTACTTTCATGGCGGACTGATATTAAAAGGTATTTTGCAGTGGATACATTATTTTTCATGATCACTTTGTCTAAGTTTACTACCGCTTTAACCTAACCCCCAATAAAAGACAAGGACTCATTCACAATAATATATTGCAGTAACACACCATACATGTTTTGGTGTGATGTGGTGCTTTTTATTCTGAATGGCAGCCTAATGCACCTTTGTGATAGATGTGTGTTGTAAACTGTTGGAATGGATACATGCACCTTTTTGTAATTTTCTTGCATTTGGTGCATTACATAGTTACATCGTTACATAGTTAGTCAGGTTGAAAAAAGACGCAAGTCCATCTGGCTCAACCAATAAAAAAAAAAAAAAAACAGTAAAGAAAACCCAACCATACAATCCCATATACACAATCCTATACCCGCAGTTTATCCAGAGGAAGGCGAAAAAAACCCCAGCAAAGCATGATCCAATTTGCTACAGCAGGGGGAAAAAATTCCTTCCTGATCCCCCGAGAGGAAATCGGATATTCCCTGGATCAACTTTACCTATAAATATTAGTACCCTTTTATATTAATTACACCCAGGAAAGAATTCAGGCCTTTTTTAATACAATCTAGTGAGCTAGCCAGAACCACCTCTGGAGGGAGTCTATTCCACATTTTCACAGCTCTTACGGTGAAGAAACCTTTCCATATTTGGAGACGAAATCTGTTTTCCTCTAGACGTAAAGAGTGCCCCTTGTCCTCTGTGTTGACCTTAAAGTGAACAACTCAACACCAAGTTCACTATATGGGCCCCTTATGTATTTTTACATGTTGATCATATCCCCCTTAATCTCCTCTTCTCAAGAGAGAATAAATTCAGTTCCTCTAATCTTTTCTCATAGCTGAGCTCCTCCATGCCTCTTATCAGTTTGGATGCCCTTCTTTGCACTTTCTCCAGTTCCCCAATATCCTTTTTAAGAACTGGTGCCCAAAACTGAACTGCATATTCCAGATGAGGTCTTAATAATGATTTGTACAGGGGCAAAATTATATCTCTCTCCCTGGAGTCCATGCCTCTGTTAATACAATTGCATTGCATCAACTAAATGAGCGGCCCTAACTTAATGCATAATAATTGGAGCGTGCTTATGCACAGCAATTGTATGAAAGGGCCCTTACCTGAAGGCAGCTCTAAATCAAATGCTTCCCTTAACATGAACATACATAAAACCTACTACACACTTTAGAGTACAGATTTACAAAAAAGAGCAGCGCTGTCCATTAATAAAGTGCATTCAAATTATAGTGCGCAAATAAATATCTGAAAACAGTGAAAATTATCTAAAGTATATATAATAAATTTATGTGAAGCCATCTTTTCTTTTAAATATATACACAGTCCATCTATCAATGATTCAATGTCCATGATAAAAAGTGCAGTCCCATACACCAGGAACTCTTTAGTAATTGCCTCTGATCACCACAGTGCCCTTCATCTCACCTATGGGTGTCTTCTCACCTACTTGAATGGACCTCACTAATCAAAGGAGGTCTACAGTATTTCACAAAAGTGAGTACACCCCCTCACATTTTTGTAAATATTTATTTATATTTTTTAATGTGACAACACTGAAGAAATTATACTTTGCTACAATGTAAAGTGGTGAGTGTACAGCTTGTATAACAGTGTAAATTTGCTGTCCCCTCAAAATAACTCAACACACAGCCATTAATGTCTAAACCGCTGGCAACAAAAGTGAGTACAGCCCTAAGTCAAAATGTACAATTTGGGCCCAATTAACCATTTTCCCTCCCCGGTCTCATGTGACTCGTTAGTGTTACAAGGACTCAGGAGTGAATGGGGAGCAGGTGCGTTAATTTGGTGTTATCACTCTCACTCTCTCATACTGGTCACTGGAAGTTCAACATAGCACCTCATGGCAAAGAACTCTCTGAGGATCTGAAAAAAAGAATTACTCTACATAAAAATGGCCTAGGCTATAAGAAGATTGCCAAGACCCTGAAACTGAGCTGCAGCGCGGTGGCCAAGACCATACAGCGGTTTAACAGCACAGGTTCCACCCAGAACAGGCCTCTCCATGGTCAACCAAAGAAGTTGAGTGCACGTGTTCAGCGCAGTAGAGACTCTAGAAACAATATATAGGGGGGCCACATAAGATACAACATTCAAAACTAGGGGGGGGGTCACTCATAATTTTCACCACTATATCATACCACTGAAAAAACTAAATAAGTATATATATATATAAAAAAGGTTACAAAATACACGAGTAATGCAGTATGCAATGATACCTTTTTATTGTTCTAACCTAACACCTAAAAGACAAGCTTTCAAGAGTTTTCCTATTTCCCAAAGTATTGCTTCAGAGCTGAGAAAGCTCTTAGTATTGGTGCCAGTTTACACAGTAATAGCTCCTAGTATTGGTGCTTGTTTACGTAGTAATAGCCCCTAGTATTGGTGCCAGTTTATGCAGTAATAGCCCCTAGTATTGGTGCCAGTTTATGCAGTAATAGCCTCTAGTATTGGCGCCAGTTTATGCAATACTAAAGCCTAGTATTGATGACAGTTCATGCAGTAATAGCCCCTAGTATTGGTGCCAGTTTATGCAGTAATAGCCCCTAGTATTGGTGCCAGTTTATGCAGTAATAATCCCTAGTAATAGAGCCAGTTTATGCAATAATAACCCTTATTAATGGTGGCAGTTTTTGCAGTAATAGCCCCTAGTATTGGTGTCAGTTTACACAGTAATCAGCCCTAGTATTGGTGCCACTTTATGCAGTAATATCCCCTAGTTTTGGTGCCAGTTTATTGTAATGTTCCGGTACCTTTGGTACCCTAAATTACACTTTCCACAAGTGTATGCGCCCCACCATTTACTTTTGGAAAGGTGCGCATACACCTTTAAGACTGGAGCTGTCATCACCCAGCGCCGGACTAGATGGCTATTTAAAGCGCCGGTTCTCACTCACATGTGTTCGTTCACACACCTTTACCTGGATGCTATCCTTGCTTGAAGCTTCCATGCTTGCAAGCTTACTTCGCTGACGGAACCTCGCTGCGCTGATCCCTGTATCCCGCTACTGGATCATCCGCCTCTCCTGAACCACCCTTCGGCTGTATCGCTAATAGTGCTAAGTACCCCGCAGGGGAATTCTCTATAAACTTATACTAAGCTTACACTATCTAGCTCTGCATAGTAAAGACTGTTTATCACATCTGCATAACTAGATTGCTAGCTCTTGAGACTACTGCTACTTTTCTGCACTGGGTTGATCTCTTTTGTATGTCCACCTGCTATTCTATCATCTGCTATCATACAACATTGCTAAACCTTCCTGCATCCATCCGCTACTGTCTCACCTTCAAATGTCTATCACCTACCACCTCCACTCAACCTATCCCTCAACCTTCATCATTGTGTTACCACATACATAAAGTCACTCTAGGAACCAGCTTGCTAATTGTGTGTATTTACTGGCTGAAATAAGACCTTCCACACATGATGAGTCATTGAGGTTGGGAATGGTATCTCAGCATATCTCTTACATGACTACTGACGTGGAACTATTTCTGCAGCTGAAAATCCACACCATATAAGAAACGCAGAAGCGTTACAGATTGAACGAACCAAAAAATGGATTCAGCAGAAATAACCACTCAGGTGACACAATTAAAACAGCAAGTATCTGCATTAATACACGCACTTGCTGAATTAAAAGAAGATAATCAGGCTCTGTCGCAGCAGGTAATTAGACTGACACAACTTACCTCTGCTCAGTCCCCTGAACCCAAGATAAATCCCCCTTTGGTATTTACAGGCGATCGCAAAAAATTTCGCGAATTTAAAAACGCATGTGAGTTACTTTTTTTGCTAAAACCTCGTACCTACCTTACTGATCACATTAAGGTTTGTACTATTATTTCTTACCTATCAAACGATCCTCGAGCCTGGGCAGATTCTCTTTTTGAGTAAAACGACCAGCTTCTCAACTCCTATGCCTTGTTCCTGGCAGAGCTCACTAGCCTATATGATGACCCCCAATAGGCAGAGTACTGCTGATCTTCAGTTAAGATCCTTGAAACAAGGAAGGAGGCCTGTAGAAGACTTTGTCGCAGAGTTCAAGAGATGGACCCTTGATTCAGAATGGAATGATGCATCTCTGAAAACCCAATTTAGGCTTGGCCTATCAGAAGCCGTTAAGGACGAGCTCGCCCGAGCGGATCTGCCAAAAACCCTGGATGCACTAATACAACTCAGTATTACCATAGATAGAAGACTACGAGAAAGAAAGGCTGAAAAGATGGGAATGCCATTATCCGTTTCCTCTCGGAGTCTGGCCGTTGACCCCGTTCCTATGGAGATAGGAACCATACGCCCACCGCTATCAACTATGGAAAAAGCCAAAAGACGAAATGAAAATCTCTGCTTGTACTGTGCATCCCCGGATCACAAGATAAACGTCTGTCCCCTAGTCAACAAAAAGAAGGGTGAGTGTTCACATGTCTCCCTAGGAGGATTGACAACTTCATTCACTAACCCCTACATTTCTGTTTTTTTGACATTACAGTGGGACCAGAACAGGATTACTACTAAGGCCATGATTGACACAGGATCTTGTGGAAATTATATGGATATATGTTTTGCTGCTTTAAATAAAATTCCTATTATTTCTAAACTCAAACCTGTCTCAGTAAGTCTTATTACCGGTGTTCCGTTATCCTCTGGTCCGATCACCGATCAGACACAAGCACTTCTAGTCACTATTAACGAGTCTCATAGGGAGACTTCTACCTTCGATTTAATACCTTCACCCCACTTTCCCATTGTGTTGGGACTTCCCTGGTTGCACACACACCAACCAACCATAGATTGGAAGAAACGGTCCTTGACCTTCCCTTCTTGTTATTGCGAGGAAACGTGTAACCTCCCATTTTCCGGGAAGATTCTGTCTGTGGTGACAGATGAGATTGCACCACTATGTTATCAGGATCTTTCTGAGGTTTTTCTTGAGAAAAATGCTCAAGCATTACCTCCTCATCGAGACTATGATTGTAGCATTGATCTACTCCCAAATAGCAAATTGCCGTTCGGTCATGTTTATCCTCTTTCACAGGATGAACTTGCCCATCTCAAAACCTATTTGGATGAGAACTTGGAAAAAGGTTTTATTAGACCTTCCACTTCTTCCACAGCAGCAGGACTCTTTTTTGTTCGCAATAAAGATTCAAGTCTCAGACCTATCATTGACTACAGGAAATTGAATGCCATCACAATAAAAGATCGCTATCCTCTACCGCTTATCCCTGAGCTCATTGAGCAGGTGCGTGGAGCTACCTATTTTTCAAAATTAGACCTGAAAGGAGCATACAATCTCATTCGAATCCGTGATGGACACGAGTGGAAGACTGCATTCAGAACTAGATACGGATTGTTCGAATATCTTGTGATGCCATTCGGCCTATGCAATGCCCCTGCAGTTTTCCAACGATTTATAAACGATATTTTTAAAGACTTTCTAGATGTCTGTGTTGTGGTATATCTGGACGATATACTTATATATTCACGGACTCTGTCTGAACACATAAGACATGTAAGACTTGTATTATCGAGATTGCTTGCACATAATCTTTATGTGAAGCTGAAGAAATGCTTGTTCCATAAAGATGAGGTACTCTTTCTAGGCTATATATTATGTGGCGATTGGTATCGGCGCTACCTTACAGTATAAAACGTGACTTCCCCAAAGTGTAGGTGGAAAAATATATAAGGGTGTCAACAGAAAATGTTTTTTGTGAGTAAATTAAATGAAATAAACAATCCGTGTGTTTATTGAATTTCAAATAAAAAACAAATATAGTGATACATGTGCAATATACATATCGAAATGGTGTAAAAAAGAAAATTATGGGGGGGGGGGGGGAGGGGGGTGTTCCCACAACCACAAGTGTTATATCAGGTATATACTTTTTCTGATATATTTGTGCCACACAAGTATTGAAAATAAACAGGTGCTACTGTGCAGAGTTCGAAATGACCACAACCACAAGTGTTATATCAGGACTTTCACTGATATATGTGCCACACATGTGCTAGAAATAAGCAAAAGCTGCTTTGCAGAGTCCAGAGTGTCCACTAGGTGGCGTCTGCAATACGACCTGTACAGCTGTATGGGGGGTCTCTTCTTCGTATTTGGGGGAGCACTTCCGAGCCGGTGGTCTGGTGCCCTAAATGCTCATAACGAAAGAAGGCCCCAAAGTGAATAGATAATCCATACAGTAGCGGCAAAAAAACGCAGTACACTCACTGTTAAGATGATCTGGATCAGAGTAGACAAAAAACATCCCGGCGCGGACTGTTTTTGTCTACTCTGATCCAGATCATCTTAACAGTGAGTGTACTGCGTTTTTTTGCCGCTACTGTATGGATTATCTATTCACTTTGGGGCCTTCTTTCGTTATGAGCATTTAGGGCACCAGACCACCGGCTCGGAAGTGCTCCCCCAAATACGAAGAAGAGACCCCCCATACAGCTGTACAGGTCGTATTGCAGACGCCACCTAGTGGACACTCTGGACTCTGCAAAGCAGCTTTTGCTTATTTCTAGCACATGTGTGGCACATATATCAGTGAAAGTCCTGATATAACACTTGTGGTTGTGGTCATTTCGAACTCTGCACAGTAGCACCTGTTTATTTTCAATACTTGTGTGGCACAAATATATCAGAAAAAGTATATACCTGATATAACACTTGTGGTTGTGGGAACACCCCCCTCCCCCCCCCCCCCCATAATTTTCTTTTTTACACCATTTCGATATGTATATTGCACATGTATCACTATATTTGTTTTTTATTTGAAATTCAATAAACACACGGATTGTTTATTTCATTTAATTTACTCACAAAAAACATTTTCTGTTGACACCCTTATATATTTTTTTCACCTACACTTTGGGGAAGTCACGTTTTATACTGTAAGGTAGCGCCGATACCAATCGCCACATAATATATTTCACTTTCACCCTTGCACTTAAGGGTTGATTGGTGGCAGCTCACACCTTCTATATTTTTTTATCTATTTGTCCCCTCATATATCTTTAATCCATAGCGCTGGTCATCCTCCCTTTACTATACTCTTTCTAGGCTACATCATATCCAAAACAGGAATCGAGATGGACATGAGTAAAATATCCTGCATTCAGGATTGGCCTACACCAACTACACGCAAGGCGCTACAGCGATTCCTGGGATTTTCACATTTCTACAGGAAGTTCATAAAAAACTTTTCTGCTATTGTGAGACCCCTCACACAGCTCACTAGCATAAAAATACCATTTAAATGGTCAGAAGAAGCAAATAAGGCTTTCCACTTGTTAAAGACAAGGTTTACTTCCGCTCCCATATTACGCCATCCAGACCCATCCCTCCAATACATTCTGGAGGTAGATGCGTCAAACATGGCAGTAGGAGCAATACTCTCCCAACGACCTACCCACACTTCACCACTTCATCCAGTCGCTTTTTTTTCTAAATCCCTGAGCAGTCCCGAGATAAATTACCCCGTGGGTGAAAAGGAACTGCTTGCTATAAAATTGGCTCTGGAGAATTGGCGACATTTACTCGAAGGCACCCAATTACCAATAATTATATACACGGACCATAAAAACCTCCAATATCTTCAGACTAGCAAAACTCTCTCGCATCGACAGGTACGATGGTCACTATTCTTTCTAAGGTTTAACTTCCTAGTGACCTACACACCTGCAGATAAGAACAAAAAGGCGGATGCACTATCACGACTAACTGAAGAAAACTACTTTGAAATCCCTTCCGTTCCTATAATACCTCACAAACGCATTATTGGAGTTGTCCGTTCCTTAAAGGAAGAGGTTCTGCATGGTATAAGTTTGGATTCACCCCCACCACAACTAAATACTGATGCAGAAGGCTTCCTCTACTACAACGACAAACTTTACATACCACCTACCCTACGCACCAAGATCTTGGAATTATCGCATGATGTGCCTATGGCAGGACATATGGGTATGACAAAGACTTTCAATTTGATTTCTCGACAATTCTGGTGGCCTGACATGAAAACATCTATACAAAAATTCGTCTCTTCATGCAATGTCTGTGCCAGGTCCAAAATTGACACTACGAGACCATCCGGTCTACTATGCAGTCTACCAATACCCCAAACTCCATGGGAGGTTTTGTCATTGGACTTCATCGTAGAATTGCCTCCTTCCAAAGGATTTAATACCATCTTGGTGTCAGTGGACCATCTGACAAAGATGGCACATTTCATTGCTATTCGCAGACTACCTTCGTCCAAACAAACGGCAGAACTCCTGATGAAACATGTCTTCAGATTACATGGTATCCCAAAAACTCTTCTGTCTGACCGTGGATCCCAATTTATTTCTAAATTCTGGCAAGAACTATGTCACATACTACGGATTGAGCGGAAGCTCACTTCTCCTTACCATCCACAGACCAACGGACAGACTGAAAGAGTCAACCAATGCATCGAGCAGTATTTACGTTGTTACACTTCTTACCAACAGGATGATTGGTTGGATCTTCTCCCCCTGGCAGAATTTGCCTACAACAACGCAACTCACAGTACAACCAAGCAGAGTCCGTTCTACTTGAACTATGGGTTCCATCCCTCTATTCTCCCTCCACGCATCCTTCCTTCAAATAACCCAGTAGCCTCAGCCTATCTTACCCAAATAAAGGATTCTCTGGGTTTACTAAATACTACCATTGCACACGCTCACAGTCAACAAAAGAAGTACTATGATCTTCGTAGAAGACCTTCTCCACAGTATACTATCGGGGACCTCGTTTGGCTCTCAACAAAAAACTTGAGACTGAAGATCCCTAGCAAAAAGCTTGGACCTCTGTTCTTGGGACCTTTCCCAATCAAGAAACTTATTGGAAAAGCTGCAGTGCAGCTTACATTGCCAATGGACCTAAAAATCCATCCCATTTTCCATGTGTCGCTACTAAAACCCCATGTTCCGGACCAAGGAATAAGGCCTAATATTCCACCTCCCCCTCCTGTACAAGTTGAAGGTGGAGAAGAATACGAGATAAAAGAGATTCTGGATTCTCGTATCTACAGAAGAAGACTTCAGTACTTGGTTAGATGGAAGAACTATGGGCCCCAAGACGACACCTGGCTAAACACCTCTGACATACATGCCCCTAGATTAATCCACAATTTTCATGCGAGATACCCAGACAAACCAGCTCCAGAGGCCTTCAGGAGCAGGCCTTAAGGGGGGGGTATTGTAATGTTCCGGTACCTTTGGTACCCTAAATTACACTTTCCACAAGTGTATGCGCCCCACCATTTACTTTTGGAAAGGTGCGCATACACCTTTAAGACTGGAGCTGTCATCACCCAGCGCCGGACTAGATGGCTATTTAAAGCGCCGGTTCTCACTCACATGTGTTCGTTCAAACACCTTTACCTGGATGCTATCCTTGCTTGAAGCTTCCATGCTTGCAAGCTTACTTCGCTGACGGAACCTCGCTGCGCTGATCCCTGTATCCCGCTACTGGATCATCCGCCTCTCCTGAACCACCCTTTGGCTGTATCGCTAATAGTGCTAAGTACCCCGCAGGGGAATTCTCTATAAACTTATACTAAGCTTACACTATCTAGCTCTGCATAGTAAAGACTGTTTATCACATCTGCATAACTAGATTGCTAGCTCTTGAGACTACTGCTACTTTTCTGCACTGGGTTGATCTCTTTTGTATGTCCACCTGCTATTCTATCATCTGCTATCATACAACATTGCTAAACCTTCCTGCATCCATCTGCTACTGTCTCACCTTCAAGTGTCTATCACCTACCACCTCCACTCAACCTATCCCTCAACCTTCATCATTGTGTTACCACATACATAAAGTCACTCTAGGAACCAGCTTGCTAATTGTGTGTATTTACTGGCTGAAATAAGACCTTCCGCACATGATGAGTCATTGAGGTTGGGAATGGTATCTCAGCATATCTCTTACATGACTACTGACGTGGAACTATTTCTGCAGCTGAAAATCCACACCATATAAGAAACGCAGAAGCGTTACATTTATGCAGTAATATCCCCTAGTATTGGTGCCAGTTTACGCAGTAATAGCCCCTAGTATTGGTGCAAGTTTACACAGTAATAACACCTAGTAATGGTGCCAGTTTATGCAGTACTAACCCCTACCAATGGTGTCAGTTTACGCAGTTATAGCCCCTAGTATTGGTGCCAGTTTACACAGTATAACACCTAGTAAGGGCAACGCTATATCTTGTCGGCCTAGGCCTTGGGCGGCACTTTACAGGAGGCATCAGAAAAGCTCCCCGCATAAATAAAAAAACAGCCTGGTCCCGAACAAAAAGAGTCCCTGCTGGCAAAGGCATTGCTATGGAGGTATGGGGGGTGCAAACCGAACCCGGGTGACACCTACTAGAGGGGGTGACACCCGTTTGGCGGGACGCATGTCCTAACCACTGCTTGTGGTGTGTGTCACCAGCGCTGAGGGGGCCGTCCGCATTTTGACAGTAAAGGCTAGATGGAATCTGATTGACCAGCACCGTCCATGTGATGGTGCTGACCAATCAGAATCCCTCTTCTGCTGAGAGTTACAGATATAAGTAATGCCGCAGGGTTTTCAAATCCTTTGACTTGTGAAGCGGCGTCTTGACAGCGGGGGATCGCATGACATTGGAACAGGGGGACTGGGGGGAAAGGAAGGATGTCCAGTGAACTTACGCTTTAATGTCATGCTGATATCCAAAGACGGCAGAGGAAGGGAGGTCTGTGCTGTGTACACAGTGGACGATCCTCACTGCTCCCTACCTGGGACCCGCTCCATCAGTCCTCCTCATCTGACATTGACACCGCTGACATGGATCTCAGAGGGTTCATATCTGGGTGACCCAGGATGTGTCCCCCCATAGAAGAAGAATGTAGGATGCCAGGCACAGGGATGTGCTGCCATATTACATGGGCTCTCCTCTGCCTACCAGGAATAATACGCTGTGACGACCCCTCTCTCCTAGATCTTCCAGGATGTCTTCCAGTCTGTGGTGACCTGTTGGGATCTTCCAGGACTGGGAGTGATGGGAAAGTCCTGAACCCTCTCCCCTCCATCATCCTGGAGAAGAGTATAGGGAGGACTCAGCACACCTGCAGTCTTCCCTACACTGACTATGGCTGCGGCTTTAGCCAGCTCTCTCATCTGACAGAAGAGACAGGCAAGGGAATCCAACAGTGAGGGGGTGTGTACCCCCAATAGATGAGCAGCCCCCAGCAAGGATGACCACTCCCTGTGCGATAGGTATGTCTCCATTATGGAGCTATACCACTGAAATGTGAAAAAGCCCTAAAGCTACAAGTGAATCTGAAAACTATTCACAGCGCTTCACTTTTTCCATTTTGTTTTTCACTTTGTTATGTTACAGCCTTATTCCAAAATGGATTAAATTAATTATTTTCCTCAAAACTCTACAAACAATACCCCATAATGACAATGTAAGAGAAGTTTGTTTGAAATCTTTGCAAATTTATAAAAAATAAAAAAAACAAAAAAATCACATGGACATAAGTATTCACAGCCTTTGCCATGACACTCAAAATTGAGTTCAGGTGAATACTGTTTCCACTGATCATCCTTGAGATGTTTCTAAAACTTGAATGAGTCCACCTGTGGTAAATTCAGTTGATTGGACATGATCTGGAAAGGCACACAACTGTCTATATAAGGTCCCACAGTTAACAGTGCATGTCAGAGCACAAACCAAACCATAAAGTCCAAGGATTGTATCAAGGCCCAGATCAGGGGAAGGGTACAGAAAATTTCTGCAGGATGGAATGTCTCAATGGCCTACATCATCTGTAAATGGAAGAAGTTTGGGACCACCCGGACTCTTCCTAGAGAGTCCCGCCCAGCCGGCCAAACTGAGCGATCGGGGGAGAAGGGCCTTGGTCAGGGAGGTGACCAAGAACCCTATGGTCACTCAGACAGAGCTCCAGCATTTCACTGTGAAGAGAGGAGAACCTTCCAGAAGAACAACCATCTCTGCAGCACTCCACCAATCAGGCCCGTATGGTAGAGGGGCCAGATAGAAGCCAAGGTACTGTACATGACAGCCCACCTGGAGTTTGCCAAAAGGCACCTGAAGGACTCTCAGACCATGAGAAACAAATTTCTCAGGTCTGATGAAACAAAGATTGAACTCTTTGGCCTGAATGGCAAGCGTCATGTCAAGAGGAAACCAGGCACTGCTCATCACCTGGCCTAAACCATCCTACAGTGAAGCATTGTGGTGGCAGCATCATGCTGTGGGAATGTTTTTTTAGTGGCAGAAACTGAAAGACTAGTCAGGTTAGAGGGAAAGATGAATGCAGCAATGTACAGAGACATCCTTGAAGAAAAACCTGCTCCAAAGTGCTCTGGACCTCAGGCTGGGACAAAGGTTCATCTTCCAACAGGACAATGACCCTAAGCACACAGCCAAGATAACAAAGGAGTGGCTATGGGACAACTCTGTGAATGTCTTTGGCCCAGCCAGAGCCCAAACTTGAACCCGAGTGAACATCTCTAGAGAGAGCTGAAAATGGCTGTGCACAGATGTTCCCCATCCATCCGATGGAGCTTGAGAGGTCCTGCAAAGAAGAATAGGAGAAACTGCCCAAAAATAGGTGTGCCAAGCTTGTACCATTATACTCAAAAGGACTTGAGGCTGTAATTGGTGCCAAAGGTGCTTCAAGAAAGTATTGAGCAAAGGCTGTAAATGCTTATGTACATGTAATTTTTTTTTTTTCGTTTTTTAATCATGCAATCAATATTTTCAATCACTAAATCCCAATTATACCTAAAAGCCTGCTCTGAAACTCTGTATGTAATTTTTTTTAACCAAAACTAAGCATCTCAATTTTTTCTTATAGCTAAATTATGGACAAACAACTAAATACACAGATGAATCACATAAATGGGAGCTGTTTTACATGGAAATGTTTTTTTATTTTGTCTACCCATTCCTGAGATTACAAAGCCCTGCCAGACAATAAACCCATGTTGAGGAACTGACTTTTTTCTCTTACAGTTAAAATAATTTGTTTATCTCCCTGCTTTCAGCCTATGATTGGACAATGAACTAATGAGCACGTCCCCTCTTGCCAGCATGCTCCTTTCTGCTCTCTCCTTTTGCCATCAGCTCATATGTATGCAGTGTATCTAGTACTGCCCCTCCTTCTCCAGTTTTTATTGTACAGAGGAATAGGCCACCAAGTCAAATACTGATACTTTGTCTAACTGCATCCAAAAAAAAAAAAATAACTGTAATGATCTTTTAATGAGTATCATGCATTAATTGTGTTGAGTGGTACTTTTTTATATTATCTATGTACTTGGAATTCAGCCTAACGCAGTTTTAAGACATAGAGTTATGAAATTAGATTTTTTTGTTCAATATTTCAGTCACCTCTGGCTTCTTATCATCAGTTGCTAGTCCTTTCTTTCTGTGAAACTATTTCTTTGTAGATTTGCAATATGGTGATCATGATTCTAACATATAGGTCCTCCAATGACATTCTGTGCAGTTTTTTCTTCTGTAGGCAATACAATATTTACTGTTATTCTTATGTAGCACTATCCCCAGAGTAGCTACTGGATTGTTTGAGTCGTTCTGCCCTGCTCCAGTGATGCAGTGATGGCCCGTCCTACACCTAGACCTGAGAGACACTGACATACCAGGAAACAAATGGACTTTATTGACACCCTGTAGGAACGAAGAGTGGGTTAGACAAAACATACAGTGCCTTGCGAAAGTATTCGGCCCCTTTGAACTTTGCAACCTTTTGCCACATTTCAGGCTTCAAACATAAATATATAAAACTGTAATTTTTTGTGAAGAATCAACAACAAGTGGGACACAACCATGAAGTGGAACAAAATTTATTGGATATTTCAAACTTTGTTAACAAATATAAAGCTGAAAAAATGGGCGTGCAAAATGATTCAGTCCCTTTACTTTCAGTGCAGCAAACTCTCTCCAGAAGTTCAGTGAGGATCTCTGAATGATCCAATGTTGACCTAAATGACTAATGATGATAAATAGAATCCACCTGTGTGTAATCAAGTCTCCGTATAAATGCACCTGCACTGTGATAGTCGCAGAGGTCTGTTTAAAGCGCAGAGAGCATCATGAAGAACAAGGAACACACCAGACAGGTCCGAGATACTGTTGTGGAGAAGTTTAAAGCCAGATTTGGATACAAAAAGATTTCCCAAGCTTTAAACATCCTAAGGAGCACTGTGCAAGCGATAATATTGAAATGGAAGGAGTATCAGACCACTGCAAATCTACGAAGACCTGGCCATCCCTCTAAACTTTCAGCTCATACAAGGAGAAGACTGATCAGAGATGCAGCCAAGAGGCCCATGATCACTCTGGATGAACTGCAGAGATCTACAGCTGAGGTGGGAGACTCTGTCCATAGGACAACAATCAGTCGTATACTGCACAAATCTGGCCTTTATGGAAGAGTGGCAAAAAGAAAGCCATTTCTTAAAGATATCCATAAAAAGTGTTGTTTAAAGTTTGCCACAAGCCACCTGGGAGATGCACCAAACATGTGGAAGAAGGTGCTCTGGTCAGATGAAACCAAAATCGAACTTTTTGGCAACAATGCAAAACGTTATGTTTGGCGTAAAAGCAACACAGCTCATCACCCTGAACACACCATCCCCACTGTCAAACATGGTGGTGGCAGCATCATGATTTGGGCCTGCTTTTCTTCAGCAGGAACAGGAAAGATGGTTAAAATTGATGGGAAGATGGATGGAGCCAAATACAGGACCATTCTGGAAGAAAACCTGATGGGGTCTGCAAAAGACCTGAGACTGGGACGGAGATTTGTCTTCCAACAAGACAATGATCCAAAACATAAAGCAAAATCTACAATGGAATGGTTCACAAATAAACATATCCAGGTGTTAGAATGGCCAAGTCAAAGTCCAGACCTGAATCCAATTGAGAATCTGTGGAAAGAACTGAAAACTGCTATTCACAAACGCTCTCCATCCATCCAACCTCACTGAGCTCAAGCTGTTTTGCAAGGAGTAATGGGCAAAAATTTCAGTCTCTCGATGTGCAAAACTGATAGAGACATACCCCAAGCGACTTACAGCTGTAATCGCAGCAAAAGGTGGCGCTACAAAGTATTAACTTAAGGGGGCTGAATAATTTTGCACGCCCAATTTTTCAGTTTTTTATTTGTTAAGAAAGTTTGAAATATCCAATAAATTTCGTTCCACTTCATGATTGTTCCCACTTGTTGTTGATTCTTCACAAACAATTACAGTTTTATATCTTTATGTTTGAAGCCTGAAATGTGCCAAAAGGTCAAAAAGTTCAAGGGGGCCGAATACTTTCGCAAGGCACTGTAATGCAACAGCAATCAGATCTATGACAATTAAAGCAGTAACAACTTCAGCATCACAATAAACTACAGCAAAACTAGCAAGATGACAAGAGGCCATGTCTATTTTACCATCTAGTAGAATTAAATGCCATCTTTGCCAGTGTTGGGGCCCTGATCCTCACAAGGGAGTATTCACTCCCAACTGGGAGTTTTTTTAATCCTAGGGTGAATAGGAAATTCAGTCCCCTTTGGTAGATCTCCTTAACAGACAACATAAATGGAGTAGACAGACAATGTAGCCCATGGGCCTTTCACCTTAGCAGTAGCTTTGGCAGAGTGCTCTAGAACACAGCCCAGTCCTGGACGACTGTGTCCACACTCAGAATGATTATAGATAGAAGCAAAGCCACAGCTCCTGAGTAGAACCAGATGAAAGCTAGCCCATCAGGCATTGGGTCTACCTCTCCAGCATGCAACTCTGTAGGGCTATGTAGAACTCTCATTGTCACACAGCAGCATGGCATTGGAACAGCAGGATAGTGGAATAGCAGGATTTTGGCTAGGGAGCAGTAGCAATTTTGTGGTTTCTAAGTCTACTGGCTTAGCTATCTGCAGCTCAGATCCACAGCCCCACTACAGCCACATAGCTTTAAAGTGAGATTATATGCTCTCTTAGACAGTTGTCACTGAAACATTTCCCCTCTACTTATTTTCTGGTGACAACTATAACATTTTCAATTTCCTATTACTACTAATTATAAAGCAGGTGAATCCCCCCCAGTAGGCACCACATAGACTATTAACCTAACAGGAATTCTATCCCATCCCTACTATATCCAAAACCAAAAAAGGTTATGACTAATATACCACTGTAATATCACATTACTGGAATGCAGAAAACTTCTTTCTAAGTACTTGGCAGCAGAAATATCTGCACTTATTGTACATGGTAATACCATGAAACCCATTGAGGTCAGCTGGGCTTCCAATGCATGATAAGATCTGTCAACCATTGTCAACTCTTCAGCTCTGCTCAAGACTCACCTGTACTGTACATGGACAATTAGGGGCCGGCCACTGTAGTCTTTCTCCACTACCCATGAGAAATATGAAAAAATGTGTAAGCTGCACTCCACTCTTAGCTCCTCTTACCACATTTATTCATTATCAAGAAAGTGATTGCAAACAACAATGTCTATACTTGGAACTTTCCTTTCTTGTGTTTCACCACTCCTGGCTCGTTCAGAAGGATAGAGGAAGTCAAGAAAGGAAGGAAGGGGAATTTAAAACATTCATGAATCAAAGTAGGCACAATTTCAAAACACTCAACGCAGTTGGAGCACTTACATGTAAATTTTTTTCAAACTGATTGTTAAACACTTCCGGTTCTGGCGCCTCATGTGAGAAGACGCTCGGAACAGCGGCTCCGCAGTGATCGGCATACTAAACCGCTTCACAGCCCTTCCACGCCATCCGACCCGCCGGTGACCAGCCGCATCTACTCGGGACAAGGTACAGATGGAGAAGTACCTCCTCCCCGGCCATTTGCAGCCCCCGAATCACCGGGGAAACCCCGAGCAGCAGGCCTCCACTGAAGCCAATATGGCGGATGCCTCACAGCCTCCTCATGCTCCCGCCCATGACCCCCAGCCACCGGTCTTCCCCGAGGCTCACATCGCCAGCATAGCCCAGGCTGTGGCAACACTCCTGTCTCCTACCATCACGGAGGCAGTGGATAGAGCCATCTCACAGGGGATCACACAGCTCAGGAAGGAGCTGGGGGATCACGCTGGCAGGCTGCAAGAATTAGAACATCGGGTCTCTGACCTGGAAGACGAGGTGCAAAATTCCTTTGGGACTGATCAACAGGCTAGGCAGACTCAAACATACATATTAGAGAAACTGGATGATCTAGAAAACCGCTCTAGAAGAAATAACCTTAGGGTTATAGGTCTGCCAGAATCATTTAACTCTGATTCCCTTCATGAAATATGTGTGACCAGAATACCAGCTGCACTGGGGATTGCCTCCCCCTGCACGGTCGAGAGAGCCCATCGACTGGGGGCCCCCTCAAATGACCGCCGCACGCCCCGCCCGGTCATTGTTAAATACCTTAACTATATGGACAAGGTGAATATACTTAAATCTTTCAGGAATTCCAAATCCTTGCAGCTAGATGGCCACAAACTTCTATTGTTTGCAGACTATTCTCAGGAAGTGTCCAAGAGAAGGAAGGCTTTCCAACCTATCTGTCAGGCCCTCTATCACAAGGCTATAAAATTCACCCTGGCGTACCCTGCCACCCTCCGCTTTACTGATTCCTCAGGCGATCAGAAATCATTCACGCATCCGGAAGAGGCGGCACATTACCTTCAATCGTACCTTCATGTCTCCTTGGATCTTAATGGAGGCCCCCGAAACCCCCCGTCTACACCTCGGGAACAGCGCAGCCCTAGAAAGGATCCTGCTAAGAAACAAAGACTTTTTGGCCCCAATGGCAGACCCTATTCTTAATCGGTTTCCTTCCTATGATGATCACTTATATCTCATCCTGTCGGTTCTTTCTATTCAGGTTGCCTCCTAGTTTGTACGTTTGGTAACCTCATTTACCGCTGGACTGAACGACCCTGCCAATTTAGTTCACGTGTTGACTGAACTTCCTCCTATATGTACCATTATATCTGAGGCTCCTCCGTCCCTTTTGGAAGGCATTTCTCCCCCCTCAGTGCCTCTCTACTGATATCCGGCCTCCGGGCCATCATATGGTTTTATGTTGGGGTTATGTATTGTTTACACTGTTTGATTATAATCGCTTATGAGACACAGCATTACCGTTGATAAACGTCATTTTTTCTTTTTATTTATTTACTTTTTACTTACCATTGTTCATATCCTCTACAGGGTCGAACATGTGCTGCCACAAGGTGGCACTATCCTTTACTTTTTTATTCCTTGCAGCCCATGGGCGCATATAGGCTTTCCGCGGTAACGCTGTTCCTCATCGGGAGTACTGATTGCATGAGGAAAAAAGAGAAGCTCAGGCTTCCCATGGTATGTACTTTCCTTTTTTGTTTCATGGACCCTAGCTGGGTCCCTCTCCCCCCCCTGTCCCCCCGGATGCTTGATCCCACCACCTTTAGTACTCTCAGGCCCCTAATGTTTCTTGAGCTAAGTTCTGCGGCTTATAGCTCCCTCGCCCTCTTTTTCCACTTGTGTCTATTGATCAGCCAGACATATCCACATTGGTTCCCGCCATGACTATTAAAATAGTCAGCTGGAATGTTAAAGGTCTACGCTCCCCTCCCAAACGGATGTCCGTTCTCAGGCATCTGCGTCGCCTGAGAGCGGACATTGCGATCCTTCAAGAGACTCATTTACAAGACACTGACCTCCCACGCCTGCGCAAACTGTGGGTGGGTCAGGTCTATGGCTCTCCTGCGGTTCAGGGTAAAGCAGGAGTGGCGGTCCTCATCCACAAAAATTTATCCTGCAAACTAATTGGCTCCCACTCCGGTGATCTCGGAAGAGTTTTAATACTGCATTTATCTATCCTGAATAAGGAACTGGCTCTTGCGGGCATTTATGCCCCCAATGCTCCCCCAAAACCCTTTCTCCAATCCCTCACCTCCCAACTGGCTCCATTCACCAACCTCCCCCTGTTGGTAGAGGGGGATTTCAATTCCACCATGTAAACAGAGGAAGACAGATCGGGGACGGGAAAGAGTGGATCACCTCCAGTTGCACAGACACTTACCCCTCTGCGTGTATTTGCTGACGGTCTCTGGCTTACGGACACCTGGCGACTAGCTCATCCAACCGCACGAGAATACACTTTCTTCTCCCATCCCCACAATTCCCTCTCCAGAATTGACTATCTTTTTGCGAACGACACTGTACTCCCCAACACCTCTCACCCACACATTCACGACATTGCGGTATCGGACCATGCTCCGGTATCAATCAACCTCTTTCATTTGGCGCCCCACGGCTCTAAACCCCCATGGCGATTCCCATCATACCTAGCAAAAGACCCTGCCCTAAGCACTACTCTACATCGGGTATGGACTGATTTCCTAGCCTCAAATTCTTCCCCAGACTGCTCCCCCACCCTACTATGGGAAACGGGCAAGGCGGTACTGAGGGGTCACATCATCTCCTATGCCTCGGCCCACAAGAAAAAGATTACAGCGGCTTACGCCAAGGCTAGCAACTCCCTCAGAGAGGCACAACGTCTTCTAAATGCGACTAACACCCCAGCTTCCAGAGACGTCTGGAGGAAAGCGAAGGCTGACTTCGATACGTGGACCGCGGCACAGGAGACACTACATGCCAACGTTCAAGATTGGCGTTTCCACAAATTTGGTAACAAACCAGGCAAACTCCTTGCCTCCTTATGCAAACCCCCGTACATCCCCACAAATGTCCCTGCCCTAGTGACGGCCCAGGGGACAAGAGTTGAAGCCCCACAGGACATTGTACATACTTTCCAACAATTTTATGAGACACTATATGGTCAGGAGGAGATAGATGACACTGTCGCTAACTCCTTATTAAGCACTCTTCCCCTTCCCACCGTTACCCACGACCAACTACAACAGCTTAATGCACCGATCACACTCACTGAAGTCAAAGATACCATCAAATCTATGGCCTCTGCCAAAGCCCCAGGCCCGGACGGGTACACAGCGGAATTCTATGTGCTAACCGTTGACTCTGTTGCCCCTACCCTGCTGGAAGTTTACAACCACATATATCAGGGGGCGGGTTACCTACCCACTGGTTACCAGGCGATCATAAAACTTATTTATAAACAGGGGAAAGAACCTACCAACCCGGGCTCATATCGCCCGATTTCCTTACTAAACCTTGATGCTAAGATCCTATCCAAAATTGTAGCTAACCGCCTTGCATCTATCTTACCTACCATGCTCCACCCGGCCCAAGCCGGATTCACTCAGGGAAGATCCGCAACCTCTAATATACGGAAAGTCATAGCAGCACTGGAATATGCCAACTCCAATCCGGCCGCGGAAGCTGCCATTGTCACATTAGACGCTGAAAAAGCGTTTGACAATGTCAGTTTCCGATGGCTGGACATGGTCCTTGCTAAACTGGGCTTCTCTGGTGCCTTTGTCCATTTGATTCGTACAATGTACCAGGCTCCTACGGCGAATCTCATAGTTTCTGGCCACTCCTCAAAAGTCTTCCGCCTTTACAAAGGCACGAGACAAGGATGCCCCCTATCCCCACTTCTCTTTAACATTGCCATGGAACCTCTATCTAGGACGCTAGCAACTCACCCCTGCCTCCACGGGATACCCATTGGCAACTTGGACATCCGTTCCGCACTTTTCGCGGATGATGTCCTCATTTTTACCTCTAACCCGACCTCTGATCTCCCAACCATAAAACCATTTTTGAACAATTTAGGCGATGTTCGGGGTTGCGCATAAATTTTTCTAAAAGTGAGGTACTACCTCTGTATTCTACCCATAACCCGCCGTGGGCCTCCCTCACTGACTTGAAGATTGTTAACTCACATATAACATACCTGGGCATAAAGATAGGTAAACACCCGTCCTCACTGTACACTCTAAATTTCTCCCCCACAATAGACAAATTGATCTCACAACTCCAGACTTGGCAATCCCTTCCCCTCTCTTTCAAGGGTAGATGTCATCTCTTCAAAATGACCAGTTTCCCAAAGCTCTTATATCCCTTGCAAACTATCCCCCTCCTGCTAAAACACAAGGATGTAAACAGGCTTAATAAAGCAGTGTCTGCCTTTGTCTGGCAGGGTCGACGCCCCCGTGTCTCCCTAAAAAAATTATACCTGCCGAAAAGAGATGGTGGAGTCGGCCTTCCAGACATACGCTTGTCATGTATTCTGAGAGGGGGCCTAGACTGGATAAGGCGGCAATCTAGGTACACCAATTATGAACTTGAGACACAAATGGTTGCCCCTTATGACCTTGCGGCCGTGCTGCACTGTGGGAACAGGGACCTTCCACCCGATATCAGGAACAATATCTTGATCAGGGACACTATCTCCTCCTGGAAGGCAGTCAGAAAAAAACTGGGGGTTCCCCAACGAGTTTCCAGAGTCTTACACATTCTGGGTCACCCCCTGTTCCCCCAGAGTCAGCACACCCGTATCTTTGCCTCATGGGCGCAAAAGGGTCTCACCACTTTTTACCAGTTATTCAACCCGCTAACTGGGAAACCAGCTAGTCTATCCTCGTTGAATGCTTCTTTCGGGGTACCCGATTCTCAACAATTGTATGTTCAACAGTGCTTGGGGTTTCTCCGATCCTTACATATGGACTCCTCCTCTCGCTTCAAACACTCCGCAATGGACTTATGGCTTTCGACTGACCAGCACAAAATCTCCCATATCTATTCATCCCTGAGTCGCTCTCTTTACGAGTCCACTACTGCCCAAGTGGCTCGCAATTGGAATACCGTCCTCTCCTCCACGACGGCTCACTCCCGGGCTCTACAGGGTTATAATGACACTTGCCGCTTCGTTCATAACGAATTCTGGAGGGAGCAACAATTCAAAATACTCCACGGCGCATACCTCCCCTGCTTGAAATGGTCTTCCAACCCTGACCAATTATTATGCTCACTTTGTCATCACAAATACCCCTCCCTACTTCATAAACTATGGTCATGCCCACGGATCTCGAACTTCTGGGACAGACTCCTCCGGTTCATTTTACAGCTCATTGGACTTACAATACCTAAAGATGTCTACATCTTACTTTTTGGGGACCTACGCCCATTCATGTCTCAATTGCCAAGACCACAAAAACAAATCTTACTACATCATAGATCTTGGCTAATGAACTGCCTAATGATTGCCAGGAGAGCCATACTAAAACATTGGATCGCCAACTCTCCGCCTACCTTATCGGATGTTAACTCTGAACTCCAGCTTCTATGTCGCAGAGATTGGATGGACCTACATCAAAACAAACTATCACGTCCGGATCTGTTTCTCAAAAAATGGTGCGTTTTCATTGATGCCTCCATCTCTTACCATCAACATTGTGACAGTCCGACCTTTAGCACCACTCGTGCCTCTATAGCCTGAGAAACCCCAACCACTACTCTGATATAATAGCTATTCATAACTGTTTTAGGGTCTTTCACGTATGATATCATTTTGATGTATTAGCCTATTTAGACCTGCTAATGCTTCCTTCCCCCCCTCCCCCCCCCCTTCTGGACTGATCGATTTCTGCTTTTCCTATCCGAGACCACTGCTATGACAGGGCCCTGCTCTCCTTACCCTTCCTTCAAGCATCCGGGACCCTTCTCTAACCAACTTACTACCTCTTTATTCTCCTCTCACCCTCCCTTTTATTCCCTCTCCCTCCCCCCAGTAACCTCTTCCCATCCCCTATTGTCCTAAAGGTTAATAAATTTGTTTCTTGTATGCCTTTTTGAAACGTAATGTAGCTTGGATGTACTTTTCTTCGTGTATCTCAGGAAGTTACCATGTACTGAATATTGCTTATTGTTATAGCCTCTGTTCCGTACAATAGTATTACACTCTGTATTGCTATCCGAACTACAATAAAAAAGTTGTTTAAAAAAAAAACTGATTGTTAATAACGAGAGTGAGTTTAAAGGTGTAAGTGCTGCTCTGTGTTGAGTGTCTTTGGAGTTGCACTTTGATCCATGGATGTATTAAACTCCTCCCCTTCCTTTCCTCCTTCCCTACTTGACTTCCCCTATTGCCTTTGTGAGTAAGCCAGGAGTGGTGAAATGCATCAAGGAAGGTTGGTTCCTAGGTGGAGACCTTGTTGTATGCTGCTAGAATTCACCTACCTGACAGGGCCCCCTGACCACCCCACCCCCCTCCCCCCCTAAAGTGTCAAAACAATTTTTCCAGAAAAATACATGAAAATCATTATTAGTGGACACAAACATTCCAACATTCCGTCATACATACAAAATATAAATTCCATCTTCAAGCCAAAATTCTCCCCAAACAATAATGCACATATTCCACCAACTCCCAACCCCATTCCCACCCCCCAATTCAAATCCCTCCTGAATCCCTCCTCCTTCATAGACCAGATCTTTGCCCCCAACCCCAATCCTGCCCCCCAGCTCAAATCCAACCTGAATCCCCCCTCCTAGCATAAATCTCCCTCAGCCCAAAAAAATCACCTGCCTAGCACATATTCTCTTTCTCAAACTTTCTATCCTAGCACAAATCTTATCCCTCAAATCCCCCTGCCAGCAAAAATCCCCCCTAATCCCACCTTTTAGCCCAAATGTTCTCACCCCCTCCTGGAACAAAGATCCACTCTCCTGGTTCAACCCCGGCCCAACCACCCTCTCCAAATCCCCCTCCTAGCACACAACCCCCCCCCCATTCTTTCTTCTAGCACATATCCCCCCTCCCCAAATCCCAATTACATTTCCCAACCCCCTCCCCCAACTTGTAGGGGGAAGCCACTTAAAGCCAGGAGGAGGTGCACAGTGTTGTGCTTTCCCCTTCAGCAGAAGAGCGCGGGTCTATACAGCACATGAGATCGGATCGCTCTTACTGTAGATTGCAATGTAAGCACAGACACTGCCCCTATCGCCTTCAAGGGCTGCTCCCCTCCCGGCAGCAGGAAATATGGATAGGGGGCAGTGTGTGTACAGTGCGATCTACAGTTAGAGCGATCTGATCTCATGTATAGAGGAACGTTCTTTTTATAGGAGGGGAGAGCACAACATAGCACACCTTCTCACTGCTCTTTCCTTTCTGCCTTTTCACTCTCAGCTCCAGGCTGCCATCTCCTTGTCCTGGCAGAGTGCGAGCGGGAGTGGGGGCAGGGGAAGGAGCTCAGCGCTGGCTGGCCAGGGGGGCAGAACTGAAATCTGGGTGAGCACAACCTACTTCAGCAACCCCTAAATCTGGTCATGTGTGTCTCTCACCAAGCAACTGAAAGCCAACAGGAAGGAAAGGGGGGAGAAACTGGCTTTTAGTTGCTGGGTGAGACAAACAGAGGGTGATGTTCCTTCTCTGCTCCACAGATCTTTCTGCTGTTTGGGCCCCCTTCGTGCCTTAGTCCCCTACAGGAGGACCGGTTGTCCCCCCTATCAGCGGCCCTGGTCGTATGCAGTCACTTTGTTGACAGCTAATTAATATGGAAAGAGGAGCTAAGAATGGAGTGTCTGCCCGTCCATTGGGGGCGCAGGGGCGCATCCCCCCCTATCCATGCGTCCAGCCCCCTAATCTACATGCAGGGAGCCGGACGCAGGGATTCCAAAAGGGGATTTTTTTTTTTTAAGCTCGTGATTAGAGACAGAGGCTCTAATAGACTGCGCCCTGAGTCCACCCAGTTGTATGACAATAGCGAGTGAATATTCGCTATTTTCACACTGATTTGCCTCCCAGCCAATCAGGAAGTGGGTCGTGAGACCCCTTTCCTGATTGGCTGAAAAGAGAAGCAATTTTACTGGCCATTGGCCAGGAAGAGGGAGGAGACGTACGGCTGGAGGAGACTCAAAGCCGCTTGGAGAAGGAGCAGGTAAGGCTGCTGGCTTTCTGGCTGGGCAGCCAGTCGCCCGTCCCGGGAGGGGGTGGTAGTAACATTTTTTTTTTATATTTCCTGCCACCATTGTGCATCTGGCTACATGAACTATCCCTCATTTTTAGGGCTGTACCAACTACACTCTAGAGGACGTTTAGCGTCAATTTTGGCATCGTCTTCGAGTCATGTAGGATGTAATGTATAGTATCCCTATACCACCACGTTTCATGTGTTATGCAACCATTTATTATTGTTGTATTTTTATGCCTTATCGCTAAGGTACATTTCAGTGTTTTCTATGTATATATTGTATGTATAAATAAGTATCTCCCTGTGTTAGGGGTTTTCCCCTTGTTTTTATATGTCAATCAATAAAAAAGTTTTTTACTTCACCTTTATTTGTGTCTATAAAGTCCATTCAATTCTTCCCAAATGTCCGATCTCCAGCTGTTAATTGATTTTCAATGAATACACCTTTTCACAACAAGCTGTGAAATTCAGTAGTGATCTTGAGATTAACTACACTCAAACTAAATTCCAGTGCTTCTAATCCAAGTCTCCCAGATCCAATTTGCAAGATTTTATTATATCCCAGAGTAGGCTTTTCTCAGTTCTCATCATGGGCACAAAGACTTTTCTGTATCTGAACACATCATGATAAGATTAACTATTTCTAAATAAAACACAATTCCCATTTAGTAGAATGCATCTGTTCAGTCACACGATCCCAGCAACATATATAAACCATCACGTTAAACATGTACAAGGCTGTTTTTGAACTGCAAGCCATACCACAAAATATTCAACTTAAGTGTAGACAATTAAATGAAAAATATGCGGTTTTAAAGAAAACATTCCTTAACAAATATTTATTAAACAACTTCTCAAAAAGTGCTATATTCTACGCTAGAAGCCGTGAGCAACACTTCAAGTATGCACTAATAAAGAACAGAGACTGTTGCTAAATAAGAAAAAATATAGGATATTAGGTTAAAACAGCTTCTCAAAGGATTCTTTCATCTTAAACTTATTATAACCAAAAGGCCACAAGATTTGAAAAGTCTTTCAAGCTTTTTGTATATCTCAAAATAATTTTTAACGCATGTGATAGAATTTATGTTGTGAATTTGAATAACCTTATCAGGCAGTCTTATCAAACCACTACTGCTGTGACCTAATTTTAATGGAGCAGCGATTTTAAATAAATAAATTAGGGAAATTGTCTCCCATGATGTTGCACAAACAAAATGAGATAGTTACACTGATACATGCATACTGTATACCAATTGGCTGTGTGGACAGTACTATTTGGCAGGCAACGCTTGGGCTAAATTTATTACTAACAGATTTTTCCCTCAAATAATGACAGCTCCTTGACTGTAAAAGATTTTGAAAGATTTCATGAACAGTTAAAGACTACCGATCAGGTCACAAAAAAAAATCTTTTGAAGCTCTGTAAGCTTTTCACAAATTTAATGATCTAAACAATGAAAATATGTCTGTCAGAATGGGAAGTTCAAGCTGATGATTATTCTTTTATATGGAGAAAAACTTTCCACTGAAATATGCGATCAGTAACACCCCCTGGAATGAAATCAGGATACAAATCAGCATGACATTTATATAATATTAAGCTTTTTGTCCATGCTTTATTAATTGTGGGCACACAATGTTAAAGGGTAGCTCCACTTTCGTGAGGAAAAAAATCAGCAAAAAAAGAAAAAACAATATAGCGTATACAATTGCGACACAAATCATATTGTAATTGAAAGTTATTAAAAATGACCTTTACTTTTCAATCTGCAGCTGTTGTAATTTTCTGTAAAATGCAATGCAATATGGCTACCTGGGGCTGTTCTGTATACAGAATGTGTACTGACCACACCCCAGAAACATAATTTCCTGCTTGTGTGATTGGCTCACCAATTTTCCCAGAAGTTTGCCTAAGATACAAGTTCGATTTCTGGCATCCCCTGCAACAAAAATGTCATTTTTGGTGAGATACTCCCAATAGGAACACGTCTAAAGGGATGCAGGCCCAGCAGCTTTCCACATTAGAGCCCTGCAGCTACCACAGCTGATAGATAATTATGAAACCACTCTCATTTGACCAACTCAGCACATGGGCACAGAGGAACAAGCTGTGATTTCTTCAGAATAACAAAAGGTAGGAATCTGCAACAACGTTTGTTAAAATCCCTGCAATGTACATGTACATAGATCATAGATGAGAAAGTCTCCTGTTCTCTTTGCATTGCTTCCTTAATCTGAAATCCCTGGGGTTCATGATAGTCCCCTTGCTTTCCTATTAAAAACGGACCTTACTAAGCAGAAGAGCACCCCATGGTCAGTTCTCTAGTTATCCTGGGAACTCCGTATTATTCCTTTATGTGAAATTCCTGGTGTTCCTGCTAGTCCCCTTGCTTTCCTATTAAAAACTGACCACACTAAGCAGGAGAGCACCTCACAGTCAGTTCTCTAGTTATACTGGAAACTCAATATGCTCTCCTCCAATAATCAGACTTTTACTCGGAAGCTCAGTGTGCTACTGCTTTTTCTCCCCACACTTTTCTCTTTTTTCTTCACCACAAAAATTCAAAGAAATCAAAAATTGAAATTTCCTGCCACCGTCTTTCTATAAACAAGACTTATATAGTGTGTCAAAAATTGGGTGTACTAGCAAAAGGTTCAGATTGCGTTTTTAAGACTATACATGTAATGTCTACGTACAATGCCATGAGACTATAAGTTTTTAATCACACAGTAATACTCTATAGAGTTTTTTTTCTAATGAATGCATATTTGTTCTGATATATATGTTTACCTTATAGTTAAGTGACACCTCCTATATCCCTGATGAAGGAGAGTTTTCTCTCTGAAACGCGTCGGGTAGAGGAAGTTACAACCTCATCGTCGCATCCTTCACAGTTGGTGTAGTCACAGTCTATACAAAAAAGGGAGTAGAGAGGAACATGGACTTTAAAGGCACTGGGTACTTAAAATATAACATTTTATTGAATCACATAGATTAAAACATCAAAAAGAAAAGCGGCGTATTTCCCACTGGGCGGCGCCATTTTTAAAAGGTAAGTGAGACCGTGACTCGAGTATAAGCCGAGGGGGGCTTTTTCAGCATAAAACACATGCTGAAAAAGTCAGCTTATACTCGTGTATATACGGTATATAAAAATGTTTTGCCTTTCATTTCTATTTTAAACAGAATGTGTTTTTTAAAAAAGGTGATAGTTTACAATCACTCTAAAGTCGCCTTGACAGAATGAATGGAAATATGCTTCATGTGTATTCCTTTATTTAATGAGAGTGTATGTTGTTTCGCCTAATGCATTTAGTAGTGTCAGTAAAAGAATTGTGTTTAATTTTAAAGTGCAAACAAAGTCTAAAACCTTCCTCCTTAGTGTCCTTGGTAAATAGTATTGGTGAATACACATATAGCACTGTCCCCTAGGGAGCTGCTGAGAATGCATTCCCCTGGGTTACCCACAGCAACAGTCTGTTAAACACTTATCACTTTAAATCCTTGGCTCAGTCAATGAACAATCCAGGGGATTTGTTTTTAGGTGTTTTATTTGAAATTGGGATGGGTGGGATACTCCAACTAGAACTATGCACAATCCTGAGGACAATTAACTGTAGTATGTGTGTGCGGCAAGGCCACTGCATCACTCTGCCACTGAAGTGAAGATGAAGAATCTGGACTCCTGTATAGGTTACTCTTCTGGGTCTTACTTGGCACCCCCTTTCTTTCTCTCACTGTGTGTGCTGAATTCCTGTCCACTGACATTCCACTGAAGTGGTCCCCTTCCTGGACAGACCCCCGGCAAGCTTCCCGGTACTCACTGACACTTTTTTTCCCTGGGTTGCTTCTGCCTTCAACTCCCTTGTCAGCATCCACTGGACCTCCCAGAGCAGCACCACACCTCTAATTCACCAGGCTGACTGCCTGTGACTATCTGCCCTACTGACAGGAGGAGAGACATCTGTCACCCTCCTCCTGGGACCTTGCTTCCCACCCAAAGACACCCTGTCACATGTGACCATGGCTTTTATAACGTATCCCAGGATGCACCACTGCTTGTGCCAACCCACTGAGATAGTTACAAAAGCCTGTGTGTCACTGGATGGGTTTCCTTCACTGTCCAACATGCTCCCCTATTGGATACAGTGGGGAAATTGCCTCAGACCAGATGAATCACAAATTAACATATGCAACAGGCCTAGCTATCGATCAGGCTCTCCTGATAAGCAGGCAGAGCAAAAAAACGATACTTTCCCCCGCGAGCGTTGCTAGGTGGCAAAAAGACCAGGGGCTTCAGCCCCTGGCATTTTTTTTACCGTCCCCAAACTGCAAATGTAGGCCTTACTGTCCTGAGCTCCATATCATAGTTACTTTTTAGAAAAAAAGGGATGAGGACAGAGAGAGAGACCCTTGAAGGCAGAGAGACGCCATAGGAGGAGGGCAGAGGGACGCCCAGGGAGGAGGGCAGGGGGACGCCGGGGGAGGAGAACAGGGGAATGCCGTGGGAGGACGCTGTGGGAAGAGGGCAGGGAGACACCGTGGGAGGAGAGCAGAGGGTTGTCGGGGGAGGAGGGCAGAGGGACCCCGAGAGAGGAGCGCAGGGGGAAGCCTGGAGAGGAGAGCAGGGGGACGCCATGGGAGGATGCTGTGGGAGGAGGGCAGGGAGACGTCGTGGGAGGAGAGCAGGGAGACGTCGTGGGAGGAGGGCAGGGGGACGCCATGGGAGGAGGATGCCATAGGAGGAGGACAGAGAGGGATGCAAAATCTTTTTGGGTAAGTGGATATGTATTGGGGGGTGCATAGGGAGAGGTGAGGATCCCCTCCCCCCCCCCCCACTAGCAGAAGTCCTATCTCCTCCCAAAGCACCCCCCAATACCCCCCCTCTAGCCCCCTTCCATCACTCCACTCCACCATGTGTGCATCTGTGCTACTTGCCCCCCCCCTTCTGGTTACTGTGCCCCCCTCTACTGTGTCTATAAACTATACACAGACCTCAGATCAACAGCGCAGGTCTGCCAGTGAAATCTTCTCTTCCCGGGCTCATCCTCCTGTCTGTGTACATCAGAACATGTGGAGGGGGAGGAGGATCCTCAGTGAGATGTGTGGGTTGCCAGTGGGGACTGGGGAGAGAGGTGTGCACTGTTATAGGAGGACAATAGCTGCGTGTGGGACACTGGGCTGTAGTTACCACGTGTGTCCCCCTCCCCCCTCGGCAGCGTTGTGTGTGAAACACTGACTGACCTGCTGCTGCACACAAGGCTTTGCGATGACTTCAATGTGCCTCACTCTGAAGCTCTCTGACATTCAAAGGAGATAGGTGGAGCCAATTCTAGGCACGGAGGAGGAATTTAAATCCTCCTCCGCTCTGAATTCTGGGGCCTCGCTCTCTCCTGTTGTCATATGATGACAATGATGTCACTGGTTGCTAGACGCCAAGCTGCAGGCTATACTAGCAACCAGTGCAGGAGAGGCTGGGCCAGGGGAGCAGAAGATCGGATCGGATTGGGCCTGCCTGCTACCTGGCCTGGACTTTGGTTATTGTTGCTGGCTGAGATGGTGGAAGGACTGATCGGGGCCACTGGAAGGACTCGGGGGTATCAATTCAGGACCAGCACCACAAGACCCGGGGCTTTTTGGGGGTTCATTCGGGGCTATAGCCCCAGTCGGCCCCCCTCCCGACGCCACTGCTTTCCCCAGCACCTATCTAGGAGGGTACTACACACAAATATAAATGGATCATATATAAATATCGATATCATAAAATCAAACACTCGTTCCTAAATAGACTTGAATACAGTGATTATAAATGTGAAACACAATATGTACTGTGAAAAAAATCGCAACTGAACGGCATAATCGCAAAATCACAATATTCCAATACAATCGCACAAACTGAAAAATACCTTAAAACTGCAACATAAATATGCAATTCATAAGTGAGTCCATAATATTACCAAGCGCAAGGGCAAACAAAGTCTGAAACCTTCCTCCGTAATGTCCTTTATAAATAGTATCGGTGAATACACAAATGTAAGTGGATCATATATCGATATCAAAAAATCAATCCCTGGTTTCTAGATATACTCTAATACAGTGATTCACAGCGCAAATAAATGTAAAACAAAACCTGTACTGTGAAACAAACATAAAATCATAATATCTCAATATAATCACATAAATGGAAAAAGTCTGTGATGACATGCCTAGGGTGAGTCGGCTGACACTGCTGCACAGTGGATGTGATGTGAGAACTTTTATATTTTGCTGTCCATTACTGGAGCTGTTTGTTTTATATTTAAATGAAAAAACATAGTTTTAAAGGGTCACACACCCCACTAAAGAAAGGGTACCTGGATATACAGTGGAACAAACTAGGAGGACACCCATTTTTTTCCTATAATGTGAAAGATAATGTTATGTCAAGTAAATAGATACCCAACATGTCATGCTTCAAAATTGCGCACGCTCGTGGAATGGCAACAAACATTTGTACTTAAAAATCTGCATAGGCAACGCTTTAAAAATATCTACAGGTTACCAGTTTAGAGTTACAGAGGAGGTCTAGGGCTCAAATTATTTCTCTCGCTCCAACCTCACATGTGTGGTTTGAGCACCGTTTGTGGGCATGACTTGCGTATGCGTTCGTTTCTGCGCACGAGCTCGGAGGGACAGGGTGCTTTAAATGTTTTTTTTTTCTTATTTATTTTACCTTTTATTTTTTATTTTTACACTGTCCACTTTGTTTGCACTTGGTAATATTATGGACTCACTTATGAATTGCATATATATGTTGCACTTTTAAGGACTTTTTAAGTTTATGCGATTATATTGCGATATTGTGATTTTGCGATTACGCCATTCAGTTGCGATTTTTTTCACAGTACCTATTGTGTTTCACATTTATAATCACTGTATTAGAGTCTATCTAGGAATCAGTGTTTGATGATATTGATATTTATATATGATTCACTAATATTTGTGTATTCACCAATACTATTTACCAAGGACACTAAGAAGGAAGGTTTCAGGCCCCGTTCACACTGGGGCGATCCGACATCCCGGGGCGACCTCGCACCGCGACCACGGAGCGGCCGGCACGGACTTCATAACATTGAAGTCAATGCAGGTCGCTCCAAGTCGCCCCAAAGAAGCTCCGGACCCTTTTTCTAAGTCGGAGCGACTTGTGTCGCTCCTATTAGAACGGATCCACAGCTTCTCTATGCCAGGCGACCTACGGCAACCTGTCAGGCGACCAGGTCGCCTGACACGTCGCCCCAGTGTGAACGGGGGCTTAGACACTTTATATTTATAACACAATTCTTTTACTGATACTAAGGGCATTAGGCGCAACAACAAACACTGTCATTATTTGATTCACATTGTGGGAACACAATTAGGTTGTATACAGCCAGCCATCACAAGACAAGCCATATATAATTACCTAAAAGGTAGCACAGGATATCCCACACTTTTTTGTATTCCTTCTATGACAAATTAAAAGAATAGAAAATGGGCAGAATTATTTAAATTTCCAGAGCTAATTATGGTTTGCTGAGTTGACATTATTGTATAATGCCTTTCAGAGAATCCAGGGGAATATAGAATTGCAGCATAGCTTTCATATCATAATTGTCATTCTACACAGGTTGCATTACTAGACCATAGTGCCTCCCCTGTTGGCAATGTCATTTAATTTGATATCAGGATAGGGCTGAGTCTAGAGAGCTTTGTGACCAAGTCAAGACTGAGGTAGGATGAACAGAATTCTAGTAATCAATAGCAATTACTTACTTTCTTGTTATCTCGGCTGATCTCAGAAGCAGGAGTTTGAGATCTACCTGTCTTAAGGCTCGTACACACTTGACGAAAATCGGATGAAATATCCTCCGATTTTTCTCTCTCATGCTCAGCGGTCATAACCATTTTTAGTTGACAGTGCATAATGTTCACGAAATTTCTCGTCCAATTTTTTTTTTGGGACATTTGTTCCTAGACTTCCGGGTCGTCAGCAACTTCAGATCATGCGCGGTCTTTCGTATCCGTTTTTTTGCAGACGTACTGCATACACATTAAATGAAAATTGGTCGTCTGTGGACGGACGCTAAAAATGTTGGTGTTTGTACCTCTGTTTTTTTTTTTCGTTGAAAAAGTCGGCATCGGCTGCTGATGTGTACACACTAGCCGAAAATCGTACGATTTTACCTCGGATGGGAATTTTCGGCAGATTTTCTGCTGTTGTGTACCCCACTTAAGTCTAAAGCCTCGTACACATGTACCGATTGTCGGCCGAACGATCGGCTGTCTTTTGTCCAGGGCTGTCGTGTCTGTTGAAAACTGCAAAAGACTGCACACGAATTTTGTCGGCCAACAACAGCCGACTGCAGAAGTGATGTCATGTGATGGTTAACTTTCCTTGTCTTTTTTCTTTTCTGAGCATGCCCAGTCTTGCTAATCTGCTGTCTGTCGGCCGAAATCTGTACTGACTGGAGAACAATCGGCCGTTCTGGTGTTGGCCAACAAAAATTTTAATGCTTGCACGACAGATTCTGTTCGGCCGAAAATGCGATGTCGGCTGTCGGAAGCATCATACTAACAAGCCTACAATCGGCCGATCGGTCGTCGGCCGAATATTTACTGCCGACAATCGGTACGTGTGTACGGGGCTTAAGATCAAGTATAAGAGCGCCTGAGACAGGGACATGATTAAGACCTCCTGCATATTTGGTAAGGCAGTTTAGAAGTAATATATGAAATGTTTCAGCATTGATCCCTTCTGAACCGGAAGATTTTCCCCCTTTATTACCAGGCCACTGTTTGCAAAACGGTACTTTAACTGACGATTGCGCGATCGCTAGGCTGTACCCAAATAAAATTGATGTCCTTTTTTTCCCACAAATAGAGCTTTCTTTTGGTGGTATTTGATCACCTGTGCGATTTTAATTTTTTTGCATTGTAAACAAAAAAGAGCGACAATTCTGAAAAAAAAAAAAAAAAAAACAATATTTTTCACTTTCTGCTATACAACACTCCCAATAAAAAAAAAATTAAAAATCAAATTTTTTCATCATTTTAGGCCAATTTGTATTCTGAATCATATTTATGGTAAAAAAAAAAAATCTCAATAAGCTTATTTTATTATTTAATTTGTATTTTTTACTAGTAATGGCAGCGATCGGCGATTTTTAGCGGGACTGCAACATTGCTATGGACAGATTGGACCCCTAACCTAAATTTTTTACACTTTTGGGGGAACCAGTGACATTACTATAGTAATCGGTGCTAAAAAGATGCATTGTTACTGTAATATTGACACTGGACGGGAAGAAGGCTAACCCAGGATCAATCAAAGGGTTAAATGTGAGCCTAGGGGGTGTTTTCTAACTGAGAGGGGGATGGGCTATGGAATCAACACAGAGACCTGTGATCCTAAATAGGAGGAACACAGGAGCTCTGTATTGATTCCTGAGAGAACAACGGTCTCCTGTGTTCACAACAGCAGCCCGCCGTTCTCTCTTCACAGGGTGCGATCGCGGGTTCCCCGCGGCAATCGAGGCTGCCAGCCCCGTGAATCAGCTTCCCCACTGGCGAGTGGGCGCACCCCAGGGTCGCTCCCGCCAACCGCCATACAGGTACAGTGATTCGCGGCAACCTGCCTCTGTCTATCAATGGCGGCTGGTCGGCAAGTGGTTAATATACAGAGTCTTTAGAATAGATGCCCCAGGACTATAGATTGTATTCTAATATCAACAGTGGCTTTACTGTAGAGGGACAGCTGTAAGGGGTAATGCTCAGGGGAACTTAAAGTGTAACTCCACTTTTGTTGAGAAAAAAACATTTCCCTCTGGGTGTTCTATGTACATTGCAGGGATTATAACAACCTTTGTTGCAGATTCCTACCTTTTGTTATTCTGAAGGAATCCCCATTTGTTCCTCTGTTCCTCTGTGCTGAGTGGATCTAATGGGAGTGGTTTCATAATTATCAATCAGCTGTGGCAGCTGCAGAGCTCTAATCATGGAATCTGCTGGGCCTGCAGCCATTTAGATGTGTTCCTATTGGGAGTATCTCACCAAAAATTATTAATTAATAACAATTCAATTTTTGTTTCAGGGGATGCCTGAAACTGGACTTGTATCTTAGGCAGATTTCTGGGAAAATTGGCGAGCCAATCACACAAGCAGGAAATTATGTTTCTGGGGTGTGGTCAGTACACATTCTGTTTACAGAACAACTCCAGGTAGCCATATTGCATTGCATTTTCAGAAAATTACAGCGGCTGCAGATTAATAAGGAAAGGTAATTTTTAATAACATTCAAATACAAAATGACTTGTGTCCCAATTATATACGCTATATTCTTTTTTTCTTTTTTTCTTCTTTTTTTTTTCCCATGAAAGTGGAGTTACCCTTTAAGTTTAGCAACTTTCCAGCTTTGAACTAACCTTCCCATTGGTAGTTAAATGGTAATTACTGGACTTTTAAAACACAATACATTATAGAAAAAAAATATCAGTATAGAAATTCCTGTCACTGAAGGACTGACTATGATTTAATAAAAAAGTACATTTTTTACTTAGCTTAATGAAATTGTATTAGCATCAATTATCAAATCATTTCCATGTACATGATTAAATGGTCAGTGTGAATACAGCTTTACTGTGCTAACCAAGCTTGTTTAGTTAATCACCCTCATTATTTTCAGTGGCGGAAGTCATAAATGTTGATTTCTTGCTGCACTGCACTCATACTTGCTGGTGATTAGAAACTGCTAGAAGCAGACACACTTATCTGGCTAGCCTGTAGAAAAAAAAAAAATTGACCTCAGGGTCAATTTGTGGGTGTTTTTTTTTTTTTTTTCTTCTTTTTTTTTTTTACAGGCTAGCTGGTAAGTGTGCTGGGAATTTTTTTGTCTGTTTGTGGTGTTTATTGCCCTTTAATGTGCACCCTTCTGCAAAGGCTAGTTTTTAATTGGGGTGGTTGACATCTTTTTGTATGGCTAGAATTAAGCAGCCTCTTGATAAGTTTGGCTACAATATAGAAAGCACATTTTCAATCAATGATTAAAGTTTTACTAAACCCAGGACATGGAAATGCAATTATCTTAGTAAATATAAACTGCTAAATACTTTTTCTCATCAGCAGTATATAGCAGTCTTGTGACTTCTATCAGTGCCTGGTAAACCGTCTAGGAGGAGTTTTGCACTGAGCTGTCTTATGAGGATGCAGGACCCCTGACCCTCTGTCTGGGCAGTGCTGATTGGCCCTGTGCTGATCACATGCACTCTCCCAAGAAAAAAAAACTCTCCAGCAATACACACCAAACTGAGCATGTGCAACCTGACTCCAAAGTTTCTGTCTTATCCAGACTTGTTTTTAAGACAGTGGAAGAAGAGGAGGATCAGAAAAGGCAGGATCAAACAGTCTTTTTTTTACACACTGCAGAGGATTAACCCCTTAGGTTCCACAGTGAGTATAACAAGCATGTTTTACTACATATACAGACTGATTTTACTGTTGTGGGTTTAGTATTACTTTATGTCAATGGTAAAAGGATCTGGCGCCTAGAGACGTTTTTGGTATAGGCTGTGCACATGTTAATTTGCACTAGCACCTTTGTAATTATATAATAACACATTGTATTAGCACTCTCCCATTAGGGGAATTAAGTTGATTACCATTCACATACAGAAAGGGATTCCATTTCATCATCAGGAACATATCATTCAATAGGTTAGTAGCTACCGGCTATCAGCTGTTATCATCAGGAGTGATATATTCCAACTGCACCTAATCAACACTTATACTTTTTGCACAGGTATTTTTGAAGCACTTTTCCAAGCAATAGCACTTTCAGATCATTATTGATCAATTTTATTTTAATTTATTTCATATTAAGGTAAGGAGTAGTGTTGAGCGAACACGGACTGTATTATTCGGGTTCATACCGAATAATTGGATTTTTGTTACCCGAACACGGACCCGAAAACTTTACTGTATGTTCGGGTTTAAAATCCGTGTTCGGTAATTTTATTTCCTGTTTTGTATGTAATGGCGCGCTTTTAATGGCGGGCTTTCAACAGCCAATCAACAAGCGTTTAACTGGTGTGCGCCATCCCAGCCATGCCTACTAATGTATTAGTAGCTGTGATTGGCCATCTGAAGCATGTGACCCATGTCTTTATAAGTTTGAGAGTCACAGCGCGGTGCGTCATTCTGCTGTAGTATAGGGAGAGAGCACACATCATACGTGCTGGCTGCTGTTTAGGGACAGACAGTGAAAAATTGTGTCCGAAAAGAATGCAGGGACAGGTCGGAGTGTAGGCAGGGAAAGTTATTTGAGCATTTTAGGGACAGGCTGCCGAGATTAGGCAGGGACAGTATACATTGATTTTGCTGTGTGGGGGGTGGTGCAGTGAACAATCTTTTTGAGCATTTTAGGGACAGGCTGGAGAGGTTAGGCCGGGACAGTCTACATCGATTTTGCTGTGTGGGGGGTGATGCAGTGAACAATCTTTTTGAGCATTTTAAGGACAGGCTGGAGAGGTTAGGCAGGGACAGTCTACATCGATTTTGCTGTGTGGGGGTTGGTGCAGTGAACGATCTTTTTGCCCTCACTTGAGCCCACTGAGGAGGAGGAGGAGGGAGAAAAAAATCTATTTTTATCAGTCTGTTATGAGCAGCGTTCAGCTATATTTTACTACAGATTGCTGTTCTAATCTGCTATTAAAAAATTAAGTTAAAGGGGAATTTTTTTTAAGAGCACTTGCCATGCTCTTAACTACGTTTTGCTGCCATTTGCAGCACTCTAGCCCTTTCCATTGGTGTTTTAGAGCCATTTTAGTGCCTGAAAGTTCGGGTCCCCATTGACTTCAATGGGGTTGGGTGTCCGGGTAAAGTTCGGAAAAAGTCCGGGACACGGACCCGGACTTTTTTTTCAAGTTCGGCCGAACCCGCCAAACACGGACATCCAGGTGTTCGCTCAACTCTAGTAAGGAGTCCAATACTCACACTGCAACAATAAGATTGCATATAGACAAACTCATAGGATTTGCGCCAATTTTTCTTGGTTACATTAGTATCACTTTAAGAACAAGGAAAGCGTCTGGATTTGCAGTCTGATTTGTATATTTGCATACCTAGCATTACATGCAGGGGCTTCCTGTCTTTAGCAGTTTATGATCTCCTGTGGTTGTATGAAAACAATGAAGAAAATATATAATTATTTACAGGCACTGACAGTGAAAGCATTCATGATGTCACCTGCCCTCCTCTC